>NC_068457.1:18773337-18780837 GCF_023373465.1 Oncorhynchus keta | reverse complement strand
AAGTTTCAGCAACCTGCCAATCAGGTTTTTGGCTAAAATATCCTGGACGCCAAACCCACCACTGGTGTGCATGGCAAACGACCTCTATTTTCATGTCAATCATTTCTGACCCCACCATATATATACAGCCCAAATAACCGAAACACTCGAGTAAATGAAATTTACGAAGAATATTGAAAGTGTAACGATGTGCGCTGAGAGTCGGGAAGCAAGTTCAGGGAGTGTTTTAATAAATAAACGTAACGTCAAAACAAAACAAGAACACATGAACAACGCACAGACATGTAGCAGAAACAATGACGACTGGGGAAGAAATCAAAGGGAGGGACATATAAAGGGCAGGTCATCAAGGACCTATAGGTGAGTGTCATTATGCTCGTAATGCTGATGACAGATGTGCGCCCTAATGAGCAGCCTGGTGACCTAGAGGCCGGAGAGGGAGCACACGTGACAGAAAGCAGGTGCTTCCACACAGATGTGGTTCCTGAGTTAATTAAGCTATCAACATCCCATCATGCTTCGGGTCATGTATAAAAATGATGGGTGGGGCCTCCCGGGTGGTGCAGTGGCTAAGGGTGCTGTACTGCAGCGCCAGCTGTGCCACCAGAGACTCTGGGTTCGCGCCCAGGCTCTGTCATAACCGGCTGCGACCGGGAGGTCCGTGGGGCGACGCACAATTAGCCTAGCGTGGTTAGGGAGGGCTTGGCTGGTAGGGATATCCTTGTCTCATCATGCACCAGCGACTCCTGTGGGGGGCCGGGCGCAGTGCACGCTAACCAAGGTTGCCAGGTGCACAGTGTTTCTTCCGACACATTGGTGCGGCTGGCTTCCAGGTTGGTTGTGCGCTGTGTTAAGAAGCAGTGCGGCTTGGTTGGGTTGTGTATCGGAGGACGCAGGACTTTCAACGTTCGTCTCTCCTGAGCCCGTACGGCAGTAGTAGCGATGAGACAAGATAGTAGCTACTAACAATTGGATACCACGAAAAAGGGGTAAAAATAAAAAATAAAAATGATGAGCAGGCCATTATTTTCACTACTTTGGCCATGCCCCCCAAGAGTGACACTGCCTCCATCCACTGGGCACGAGTGGTCGCTGAATGGTTTGATGAGCATGAAAATTATGAAATGAAACCATATGCCATGGATGTCTCAGTCTCCAGATCTCAACCAAACCGAATACTTATGTGAGATTGAGGAGCGGCACCTGAGACAGTGTTTTCCACCATCATCAACAAAACACCAAATGATGGAATTTCTCGTGGAAGAATGGTGTTGCATCCCTCCAATAGAGTTCCAGACACTTGTAGAATCTGTCAAGGTGCATTGAAGCTGTTCTGTCTCATGGTGGCCCAACACCCTATTAAGACACTTTATGTTGGTGTTTTCTTTATTTTGGCAATTACCTGTACACACACACACACACACACACACACACACACACACACACACACACACACACACACACACACACACACACACACACACACACACACACACACACACACACACACACACACACACACACACACACACGTTTTATGGTAAGAGCAGCAGGAATTAATGATGCAACCATTAAACAATGCAACCAACCATAATAACATCTCAGAGAGATAGATATGGAAATAGAGAGAGAAAGAGAGGGAAGGAGCAAGGGAGGGTGGTAACTGGTAACTCCAGAGCTTAGAGGTCAGTGTCGGCCGACTCGACAGCCTTGGTTTCTTAAATGATTGCCTCGCCTGGTTCACCAACTACTTCTCTGATAGAGTTCAGTGTGTCAAATCGGAGGGTCTGTTGTCCAGGCCTCTGGCAGTCTATATGGGGGTGCCACAGGGTTCAATTCTTGGACCGACTCTCTTCTCTGTATACATCAATGATGTCGCTCTTGCCGCTGGTGAGACTCCGATCCACCTCTACGCAGACGACACCATTCTGTATACTTCTGGTGTGATAAAGTGCATCTCGGTGAGAGGTGTAGGAGTCAGGCGCAGGAGAGCAGGGATTTTTTTGAGAAGCGTGTTTAATCTAGAGATCTTTACACATAGTCCACCAATACAAAATTGGCCCAGATGAATGTCCAAACAACGCGCTCGAAGGAATGCAAACTCGTGTCAGTACACGAAGGAACAACCACAGTTCCGACACTACCTACACATACTTCAATGCAAAAACAATAAACAGCATAGAATACTGAACGCTAATACTCACAAGCCTAATCCTGCACGAATTAAGGCAGGTAACAGGTGCCCTATATACACACAGAAATAAAAGCAATTGAAACCAGGTGTGAAAAGGAACACAGAAAATACAACCAGAAAAAGAAAAAGGGATCGGTAGCGGCTAGTAAACCGGCGAAGCCGAGCGCCGAGCGCCGCCCGAACAGGGAGAGGACTTACCTTCGGTAGAAGTCGTGACATCTGGCCCTTCTTTGGACACTGTGTTAACAACCCTCCAGGCAAGCTTCAATGCCATACAACTCTCCTTCTGTAGCCTCCAATTGCTCTCAAATACAAGTAAAACCAAATGCAAGCTCTTCAACCGATCGCTGCCTGCACCTGCCCGCCCGTCCAACATCACTACTCTGGACGGTTCTGACTTAGAATACGTCGCTTCATACTCGTCGCCAAACCCACTGGCTCCATGTCATCTACAAGACCCTGCTAGGTATAGTCCCCCCTTATCTCAGCTCGCTGGTCACCATAGCATCACCCACCTGTAGCACGCGCTCCAGCAGGTATATCTCTCTGGTCACCCCCAAAACCAATTCTTCCTTTGGCCGCCTCTCCTTTCAGTTCTCATCTGCCAATGGCTAGAACAAACTACAAAAATCTCTGAAACTCAAAACAATTATCTCCCTCACTAGCTTTAAGCACCAGCTGTCAGAGCAGCTCACAGATTACTGCACCTGTACATAGCCCATCTATAATTTAGCCCAAACAACTACCTCTTTCCCTACTGTATTTATTTATTTATTTATTTTGCTCCTTTGCACCCCATTATTTCTATCTCTATTTTGCACATTCTTCCACTGCAAATCTACCATTCCAGTGTTTTACTTGCTATATTGTATTTACTTCGCCACCATGGCCTTTTTTTGTCTTTACCTCCCTTATCTCACCTCATTTGCTCACATTGTATATAGACTTATTTTTCTACTGTATTATTGACTGTATGTTTGTTTTACTCCATGTGTAACTCTGTTGTTGTATGTGTCGAACTGCTTTGCTTTATCTTGGCCAGGTGGCAATTGTAAATGAGAACTTGTTCTCTCTCTCTCTCTCTCTCTCTCTCTCTCTCTCTCTCTCTCTCTCTCTCTCTCTCTCTCTCTCTCTCTCTCTCTCTCTCTCTCTCTCTCCTCTCTCTCTCTCTCTCTCCTCTCTCTCTCTCTCTCTCTCTCTCTCTCTCTCTCTCTCTCTCTCTCTCTCTCTCTCTCTCTCTCTCTCTCTCTCTCTCTCTCTCTCTCTCTCTCTCTCTCTCTCTCTCTCTCTCTCTCTCTGTCTCTCTCTCTCTCTCTGTCTCTCTCTCTCTCTCTCTCTCTCTCTCTCTCTCTCTCTCTCTCTCTCTCTCTCTCTCTCTCTCTCTCTCTCTCTCTCTCTCTGTCTCTCTCTCTCTCTCTCTATCTCTCTCTCTCTCTCTCTCTCTCTCTCTCTCTCTCTCTCTCTCTCTCTCTCTCTCTCTCTCTCTCTCTCTCTCTCTCTCTCTCTCTCTCTCTCTCTCTCTCACTCTCTCTCTCTCTCTCTCTCTCTCTCTCTCTCTCTCTCTCTCTCTCTCTCTCTCTCTCTCTCTCTCTCTCTCTCTCTCTCTCTCTCTCTCTCTCTCTCTCTCTCTCTCTCTCTCTCTCTCTCTCTCTCTCTCTCTCTCTCTCTCTGTCTCTCTCTCTCTCTCTCTCTCTCTCTCTCTCTCTCTCTCTCTCTCTCTCTCTCTCTCTCTCTCTCTCTCTCTCTCTCTCTCTCTCTCTCTCTCTGTCTCTCTCTCTCTCTCTCTCTCTCTCTCTCTCTCTCTCTCTCTCTCTCTCTCTCTCTCTCTCTCTCTCTCTCTCTCTCTCTCTCTCTCTCTGTCTCTCTCTCTCTCTCTCTCTCTCTCTCTCTCTCTCTCTCTCTCTCTCTCCTCTCTCTCTCTCTCTCTCTCTCTCTCTCTCTCTCTCTCTCTCTCTCTCTCTCTCTCTCTCTCTCTCTCTCTCTCTCTCTCTCTCTCTCTCTCTCTCTCTCTCTCTCTCTCTCTCTCTCTCTCTCTCTCTCTCTCTCTCTCTCTCTCTCTCTCTCTCTCTCTCTCTCTCTCTCTCTCTCTCTCTCTCTCTCTCTCTCTCTCTCTCTCTCTCTCTCTCTCTCTCTCTCTCTCTCTCTCTCTCTCTCTCTCTCTGTCTCCTCTCTCTCTCTCTCTCTCTCTCTCTCTCTCTCTCTCTCTCTCTCTCTCTCTCTCTCTCTCTCTCTCTCTCTCTCTCTCTCTCTCTCTCTCTCTCTCTCTCTCTCTCTCTCTCTCTCTCTCTCTCTCTCAATGACTTTAGTTACAGTAATGATGCATTAATTTACATCGTCCATCACTTCAATGACTTTAGTTACAGTAATGATGCATTAATTTACATCGTCCATCACTTCAATGACTTTAGTTACAGTAATGATGCATTAATTTACATCGTCCATCACTTCAATGACTTTAGTTACAGTAATGATGCATTAATTTACATCGTCCATCACTTCAGTTAACAGTAATGATGCATTAATTTACACTGTCCATCATTTCAGGTAACAGTAATGACGCATTCCATCACTTCAATGACTTCAGTTTTGTTGTACACACGTGTATTGTGTGTGTTATTGTAAACGTTTCTCATGTCTGTTCGAAATGAATACTATAGATGAAAACAGAACAAAAACGTCCTTCCATTACAGAGAGTGAGGTAACAGAGTACATGGTAAACTCACGTAAGGTGCTGATTCACCAATAACGATTGACAGATGTGGCACTACACAAGCATATTTTTACACTTCTGTCCAGACTGCAGCGTATTTGGCTCCCTCGTCGAGGCTGATCTCCAAGTTGAGTTATCTAATATATGCCATTTAGCAGACGCTTTTATCCAAAGCGACTTACAGTCATGTGTGCATACATTCTACGTATGGGTGGTCCCGGGAATCGAACCCACTACCCTGGCGTTACAAGCGCCATGCTCTACCAACTGAGCTACAGAAGGACCTTATCTGTCACTCAGATGCTGATACTTCCCAACCCTGTGGAAAATCCCCACTATCATCAACGCCTGGTCGCCAAACTTCAACTTTGGGAGTCTTTCCATAACGATTTGCCACGTGGGTCTTTTGGCCCCTGAAAAATTGTACATAAGGGAAACATCTACTACAAATACTAATTGACAAATATAGGAATTGTGAACAACACATTCCAGGGTCCTCCATGTCTAGAAACATAGGCCAACCAGGGTCCTCCATGTCTAGCTTGACCAGATGTTCTCCATGTCTAGCTTGACCAGATGTCCTCCATGTCTAGCTTGACCAGATGTCCTCCATGTCTAGCTTGACCAGATGTCCTCCATGTCTAGCTTGACCAGATGTCCTCCATGTCTAGCTTGACCAGATGTCCTCCATGTCTAGCTTGACCAGATGTCCTCCATGTCTAGCTTGACCAGATGTCCTCCATGTCTAGCTTGACCAGATGTCCTCCATGTCTAGCTTGACCAGATGTCCTCCATGTCTAGCTTGACCAGATGTCCTCCAAGTCTAGCTTGACCAGATGTCCTCCATGTCTAGCTTGACCAGATGTCCTCCATGTCTAGCTTGACCAGATGTCTTCCATGTCTAGCTTGACCAGATGTCCTCCATGTCTAGCTTGACCAGATGTCCTCCATGTCTAGCTTGACCAGATGTCCTCCATGTCTAGCTTGACCAGATGTCCTCCATGTCTAGCTTGACCAGATGTCCTCCATGTCTAGCTTGACCAGATGTGCATGTATGGGCATTTGTGTTTGAGTAAAGGTTTCTGATAAAAACATAGCCCAACCATGGGCTTTATCACCGCCCTCTATAGGCTGGACACAACAGAACCTTCTGTTGATTCAGGTACACAGCTCTAATCACTCATAGGTTTCTTTGAATCAAAGCAAAAAATATTTAGCTACAAAAAAAAAGAAAAAAACTACTGTACTTCTATATTTCCATCAACCCTGTCTTGTGGATTTGGCCACAGGTTCTCATCCACATCACAATGGATGTTTTCATTAGCCAAACATCTTGGGAAGAATCTTCGGGCGAATCCAGGCCTGACACTGGTCTGCCGTGATGTCATTGCATGCGTCATTCATGGCCTGGAGAAGGGTGGCTTGTTCGTGAGGGCACCTATCATATACCTTCCACCTCCATGTGGAGAAAAATTCCTCTATCAGGTTTTAAGAAAGGAGAGTACCTGACATTATCCCACACAATGACAGGTCATACCTTCAGCTCTACAGATCTGATTTAGCCCATCAAGGAAGGTTACATTCGAACAGCGAATCATGTGGCTGCCTGCAACTCAATATATAGAGTATATAGAGTAGAGAGCTTTAGTTGTTGTTCGACCTAACATTAGAACGGGCAAGATTAGTGATCTAAGAAACTTTGACTGTGGTATGATTGTTGATGCCACACATGGTGATTCCAGCATCTCAGAAACAGCTGCCTTCCTGGGATTTTTACGCACTACAGTCTCTAGAGTTTACAGAGAATGGTACGATAGAAGAAAACAAATTCAGTGAGCGGCATTTCTGTGGGCAAAAACACCTTGTTAATGAGAGAGGTCAGAGGACAATGTCCAGACTTATTCAAGCTAACAGGAAGCCCACAAATACTGGTCCTACCCAGTAGTAGATAGGTGAACCTAATAAAGTGGCCAGTGAGTGTACAGTAATGTCAAATCTGAAAACATGGTCTGGAAAGGTAGTACATGGGACCATAGAAACAGTGTCTGATAAAGAATGATGATGAAACATTACATCCATAGATAATGTAGTCCAATTGGTTCATGTTCCACGGTAATTGGTGTCAATGGTTCTCATTATCCTGAAACTTTGTCAGTTTCCAAAAACCTATGCTTTAGAGTAATGCAACAGTTACTTATCATTTTGATCAGTTGTATCAATTGTAATGAAATGAACAGACAGTCATCTCAGATGTAATGTGTGATTGCATTTTGAAATGGTAATACTTTGATGTTAAGTTGTGTCATTTTGAACAGGGAATTTTAGTTCAATGAACAAATGATCTTATCTTTATGTGTATTGTATCCAAGAAATTGGAAAAAGTGTGAGTTTTGAAAAATGTGCATTTTGATCATTGGTTGTGAGTTTTGTGTCTAGAGTTTTGAAAAATGACATCAAGGTTCCGAAATTCGTGTGAAGAAAAAAAAGTGATTGTAAAATAACTTACAGTCCCAATCCGATAATGCAGAGATGCAAAGTCATCCTTCCTAGTATGGACACAGTAATATCATTTCACTAGGTCACATGATCAGGAAA
>NC_068457.1:18715837-18768337 GCF_023373465.1 Oncorhynchus keta | reverse complement strand
CAGCATTGATTCCAGACAGTTGTTTCCTCTTTCTCTAACTCACAGCGTTGATTCCAGACAGTTGTTCCCTGTTTCTCAGCATCTCACAGCGTTGATTCCAGACAGTTGTTCCCTCTTTCTCTAACTCACAGTGTTGATTCCAGTCAGTTGTTCCCTCTTTCTCTAACTCACAGCGTTGATTCCAGACAGTTGTTCCCTCTTACTCTAACTCACAGCGTTGATTCCAGACAGTTGTTCCCTCTTTCTCTAACTCACAAAGTTGATTCCAGGTAGTTGTTCCCTCTCTCTCAGTAACTCACAGTGTTGATTCCAGACAGTTGTTCCCTGTTTCTCAGTTACTCACAGCTTTGATTCCAGACAGTTGTTCCCTGTTTCTCAGCAACTCACAGCAATGATTCCAGACAGTTGTTCCTCTCTCTCTCCGCAACTCACAGAGTTGATTCCAGGCAGTTGTTCCCTCTCTCTCAGTAACTCACAGCGTTGATTCCAGACAGTTGTTCCCTGTTTCTCAGTTACTCACAGCGTTGATTCCAGACAGTTGTTCCCTCTTTCTCTAACTCACAGCGTTGATTCCAGACAGTTGTTCCCTCTTTCTCTAACTCACAGCATTGATTCCAGACAGTTGTTCCCTCTTACTCTAACTCACAGCGTTGATTCCAGACAGTTGTTTCCTCTTACTCTAACTCACAGCGTTGATTCCAGACAGTTGTTACCTCTTTCTCTAACTCACAGCGTTGATTCCATGTAGTTGTTCCCTCTCTCTCAGTAACTCACAGCGTTGATTCCAGGTAGTTGTTCCCTCTCTCTCAGTAACTCACAGCGTTGATTCCAGACAGTTGTTCCCTGTTTCTCAGTTACTCACAGTGTTGATTCCAGACAGTTGTTACCTCTTTCTCTAACTCACAGCGTTGATTCCATGTAGTTGTTCCCTCTCTCTCAGTAACTCACAGCGTCGATTCCAGACAGTTGTTCCCTCTCTCTCAGTAACTCACAGTGTTAATTCCAGACAGTTGTTCCCTCTCTCTCAGTAACTCACAGCGTTAATTCCAGACATTTGTTCCCTCTCTCTCAGTAACTAACAACATTGATTCCAGACAGTTGTTCCCTCTCTCTCAGTAAGTCACAGCATTGATTCCAGACAGTTGTTTCCTCTTACTCTAACTCACAGCGTTGATTCCAGACAGTTGTTACCTCTTTCTCTAACTCACAGCGTTGATTCCAGGTAGTTGTTCCCTCTCTCTCAGTAACTCACAGCGTTGATTCCAGACAGTTGTTCCCTGTTTCTCAGTTACTCACAGCGTCGATTCCAGACAGTTGTTCCATCTCTCTCAGTAACTCACAGCGTTAATTCCAAACAGTTGTTCCCTGTTTCCTAGTTACTCACAGCGTCGATTCCAGACAGTTGTTCCCTCTCTCTCAGTAACTCACAGCGTTAATTCCAGACAGTTGTTCCCTGTTTCTCAGTTACTCACAGTGTTGATTCCAGACAGTTGTTCCCTCTCTCTCTCCGCAACTCACAGTGTTGATTCCAGGCAGTTGTTCCCTCTCTCTCTCCGCATCTCACAGCGTTGATTCTAGACAGGTGTTCCCTCTCTCTCAGTTACTCACAATGTTAATTCCAGACAGTGGTTCCCTGTTTCTCAGTTACTCACAGTGTTGATTCCAGACAGTTGTTACCTCTTTCTCTAACTCACAGCGTTGATTCCAGGTAGTTGTTCCCTCTCTCTCAGTAACTCACAGCGTTGATTCCAGACAGTTGTTCCCTGTTTCTCAGTTACTCACAGCGTCGATTCCAGACAGTTGTTCCATCTCTCTCAGTAACTCACAGCGTTAATTCCAAACAGTTGTTCCCTGTTTCCTAGTTACTCACAGCGTCGATTCCAGACAGTTGTTCCCTGTTTCTCAGTTACTCACAGTGTTGATTCCAGACAGTTGTTCCCTCTCTCTCTCCGCAACTCACAGTGTTGATTCCAGACAGTTGTTCCCTGTTTCTCAGCAACTCACAGCCTTGATTCCAGACAGTTGTTCCCTCTCTCTCTCCGCAACTCACAGTGTTATTTCCAGGCAGTTGTTCCCTAACTCTCTCCGCAACTCACAGCCTTGATTCCAGACAGTTGTTCCCTCTCTCTCTCCGCAACTCACAGTGTTATTTCCAGACAGTTGTTCCCTCTTTCTCTAACTCACAGCATTGATTCCAGGTAGTTGTTCCCTGTTTCTCAGTTACTCACAGCGTTGATTCCAGACAGTTGTTCCCTGTTTCTCAGCAACTCACAGTGTTGATTCCAGACAGTTGTTCCCTGTTTCTCAGCATGTCACATTGTTGATTCCAGACAGTTGTTTCCTCTTACTCTAACTCACAGCGTTGATTCCAGACAGTTGTTCCCTGTTTCTCAGTTACTCACAGCGTTGATTCCAGACAGTTGTTCCCTGTTTCTCAGCAACTCACAGTGTTGATTCCAGACAGTTGTTCCCTCTTTCTCTAACTCACAGCGTTGATTCCAGACAGTTGTTCCCTCTTTCTCTAACTCACAGCATTGATTCCACACAGTTGATCCCTCTTACTCTAACTCACAGCGTTGATTCCAGACAGTTGTTTCCTCTTACTCTAACTCACAGCGTTGATTCCAGACAGTTGTTCCCTGTTTCTCAGTTACTCACAGTGTTGATTCCAGACAGTTGTTCCCTCTCTATCAGTAACTCACAGCGTTGATTCCAGACAGTTGTTCCCTGTTTCTCAGTTACTCACAGTGTTGATTCCAGACAGTTGTTCCCTCTCTCTCAGTAACTCACAGCGTTAATTCCAGACAGTTGTTCCCTGTTTCTCAGTTACTCACAGTGTTGATTCCAGACAGTTGTTCCCTCTCTCTCAGTAACTCACAGCGTCGATTCCAGACAGTTGTTCCCTCTCTCTCATTACCTCACAGCGGTGATTCCAGACATTTGTTCCCTCTCTTTCAGTAAGTCACAGCATTGATTCCAGACAGTTGTTTCCTCTTACACTAACTCACAGCGTTGATTCCAGACAGTTGTTCCCTGTTTCTCAGCATCTCACAGCGTTGATTCCAGACAGTTGTTCCCTCTTTCTCTAACTCACAGTGTTGATTCCAGTCAGTTGTTCCCTCTTTCTCTAACTCACAACGTTGATTCCAGGTAGTTGTTCCCTCTATCTCAGTAAGTCACAGCATTTATTCCAGTCAGTTGTTTCCTCTTACACTAACTAACAGTGTTGATTCCAGACAGTTGTTCCCTGTTTCTCAGTTACTCACAGCTTTGATTCCAGACAGTTGTTCCCTGTTTCTCAGCAACTCACAGTGTTGATTCCAGACAGTTGTTCCCTCTCTCTCTCTGCAACTCACAGTGTTGATTCCAGACAGTTGTTCCCTGTTTCTCAGTAACTCACAGCGTTGATTCCAGACAGTTGTTCCCTCTCTCTCAGCAACTCACAATGTTGATTCCTAGACAGTCGTTTCCTCTTTCTCTAACTCACAGTGTTGATTCCAGACAGTTGTTTCCTCTTTCTCTAACTCACAGCGTTGATTCCAGACAGTTGTTCCATCTCTCCCCCTCTCACTCCACATCTCACAGCGTTGATTCCAGACAGTTGTTTCCTCTTTCTCTAACTCACAGTGTTGATTCCAGACAGTTGTTTCCTCTTTCTCTAACTCACAGCGTTGAATCCAGACAGTTGTTCCTTCTCTCCCCCTCTCTCTCCGCAACTCAAAGCGTTGATTCCAGACAGTTGTTCCCTGTTTCTGAGCAACTGACAGCGTTGATTCCAGACAGTTGTTCCCTCTCTCTCTCCGCAACTCACAGAGTTGATTCCAGGCAGTTGTTCCCTCTCTCTCAGCAACTCACAGTGTTGATTCCAGACAGTTGTTTCCTCTTACTCTAACTCACAGCGTTGATTCCAGACAGTTGTTCCCTGTTTCTCAGTTACTCACAGCGTTGATTCCAGACAGTTGTTCCCTCTCTCTCAGTAACTCACAGTGTTGATTCCAGACAGTTGTTCCCTCTCTCTCTCTGCAACTCACAGTGTTGATTCCAGACAGTTGTTCCCTGTTTCTCAGTAACTCACAGCGTTGATTCCAGACAGTTGTTCCCTCTCTCTCAGCAACTCACAATGTTTATTTCCAGACAGTTGTTTCCTCTTTCTCTAACTCACAGTGTTGATTCCAGACAGTTGTTTCCTCTTTCTCTAACTCACAGCGTTGATTCCAGACAGTTGTTCCATCTCTCCCCCTCTCACTCCACATCTCACAGCGTTGATTCCAGACAGTTGTTTCCTCTTTCTCTAACTCACAGCGTTGAATCCAGATAGTTGTTCCTTCTCTCCCCCTCTCTCTCCGCAACTCAAAGCGTTGATTCCAGACAGTTGTTCCCTGTTTCTGAGCAACTGACAGCGTTGATTCCAGACAGTTGTTCCCTCTCTCTCTCCGCAACTCACAGAGTTGATTCCAGGCAGTTGTTCCCTCTCTCTCAGCAACTCACAGTGTTGATTCCAGACAGTTGTTTCCTCTTACTCTAACTCACAGCGTTGATTCCAGACAGTTGTTCCCTGTTTCTCAGCAACTGACAGCGTTGATTCCAGACAGTTGTTCCCTCTCTCTCTCAGTAACTCACAGCGTTGATTCCAGACAGTTGTTCCCTGTTTCTCAGTTACTCACAGCGTTGATTCCAGACAGTTGTTCCCTGTTTCTCAGTTACTCACAGCGTTGATTCCAGACAGTTGTTCCCTGTTTCTCAGTTACTCACAGCGTTGATTTCAGACAGTTGTTCCCTGTTTCTCAGCAACTCACAGCGTTGATTCCAGACAGTTGTTCCCTCTTTCTCTAACTCACAGCGTTGATTCCAGACAGTTGTTCCCTCTTTCTCTAACTCACAGCATTGATTCCAGACAGTTGTTCCCTCTTACTCTAACTCACAGCGTTGATTCCAGACAGTTGTTTCCTCTTACTCTAACTCACAGCGTTGATTCCAGACAGTTGTTACCTCTTTCTCTAACTCACAGTGTTGATTCCAGACAGTTGTTCCCTCTCTCTCAGTAACTCACAGCGTTGATTCCAGACAGTTGTTCCCTGTTTCTCGGTTACTCACAGTGTTGATTCCAGACAGTTGTTCCCTCTCTATCAGTAACTCACAGCGTTGATTCCAGACAGTTGTTCCCTGTTTCTCAGTTACTCACAGTGTTGATTCCAGACAGTTGTTCCCTCTCTCTCAGTAACTCACAGCGTTAATTCCAGACAGTTGTTCCCTGTTTCTCAGTTACTCACAGTGTTGATTCCAGACAGTTGTTCCCTCTCTCTCAGTAACTCACAGCGTTAATTCCAGACAGTTGTTCCCTGTTTCTCAGTTACTCACAGTGTTGATTCCAGACAGTTGTTCCCTCTCTCTCAGTAAGTCACAGCATTGATTGCAGACATTTGTTCCCTCTTTCTCAGTAAGTCACAGCATTGATTCCAGACAGTTGTTTCCTCTTTCTCTAACTCACAGTGTTGATTCCAGACAGTTGTTCCCTGTTTCTCAGCAACTCACAGCGTTGATTCCAGACAGTTGTTCCCTGTTTCTCAGCATCTCACAGCGTTGATTCCAGACAGTTGTTCCCTCTTTCTCTAACTCACAGCGTTGATTCCAGACAGTTGTTCCCTCTTTCTCTAACTCACAGCGTTGATTCCAGACAGTTGTTCCCTCTTTCTCTAACTCACAGCGTTGATTCCAGACAGTTGTTCCCTCTTTCTCTAACTCACAAAGTTGATTCCAGGTAGTTGTTCCCTCTCTCTCAGTTACTCACAGCTTTGATTCCAGACAGTTGTTCCCTGTTTCTCAGCAACTCACAGCAATGATTCCAGACAGTTGTTCCCTCTCTCTCTCCGCAACTCACAGAGTTGATTCCAGGCAGTTGTTCCCTCTCTCTCAGTAACTCACAGCGTTGATTCCAGACAGTTGTTCCCTGTTTCTCAGTTACTCACAGCGTTGATTCCAGACAGTTGTTCCCTCTTTCTCTAACTCACAGCGTTGATTCCAGACAGTTGTTCCCTCTTTCTCTAACTCACAGCATTGATTCCAGACAGTTGTTCCCTCTTACTCTAACTCACAGCGTTGATTCCAGACAGTTGTTTCCTCTTACTCTAACTCACAGCGTTGATTCCAGACAGTTGTTACCTCTTTCTCTAACTCACAGCGTTGATTCCATGTAGTTGTTCCCTCTCTCTCAGTAACTCACAGCGTTGATTCCAGGTAGTTGTTCCCTCTCTCTCAGTAACTCACAGCGTTGATTCCAGACAGTTGTTCCCTGTTTCTCAGTTACTCACAGTGTTGATTCCAGACAGTTGTTACCTCTTTCTCTAACTCACAGCGTTGATTCCATGTAGTTGTTCCCTCTCTCTCAGTAACTCACAGCGTCGATTCCAGACAGTTGTTCCCTCTCTCTCAGTAACTCACAGTGTTAATTCCAGACAGTTGTTCCCTCTCTCTCAGTACCTCACAGCGTTAATTCCAGACATTTGTTCCCTCTCTCTCATTAACTAACAACATTGATTCCAGACAGTTGTTCCCTCTCTCTCATTACCTCACAGCGGTGATTGCAGACAGTTGTTCCCTCTCTCTCAGTAAGTCACAGCATTGATTCCAGACAGTTGTTTCCTCTTACTCTAACTCACAGCGTTAATTCCAGACAGTTGTTACCTCTTTCTCTAACTCACAGCGTTGATTCCAGGTAGTTGTTCCCTCTCTCTCAGTAACTCACAGCGTTGATTCCAGACAGTTGTTCCCTGTTTCTCAGTTACTCACAGCGTCGATTCCAGACAGTTGTTCCATCTCTCTCAGTAACTCACAGCGTTAATTCCAAACAGTTGTTCCCTGTTTCCTAGTTACTCACAGCGTCGATTCCAGACAGTTGTTCCCTCTCTCTCAGTAACTCACAGCGTTAATTCCAGACAGTTGTTCCCTGTTTCTCAGTTACTCACAGTGTTGATTCCAGACAGTTGTTCCCTCTCTCTCTCCGCAACTCACAGTGTTGATTCCAGGCAGTTGTTCCCTCTCTCTCTCCGCATCTCACAGCGTTGATTCTAGACAGGTGTTCCCTCTCTCCCAGTTACTCACAATGTTAATTCCAGACAGTGGTTCCCTGTTTCTCAGTTACTCACAGTGTTGATTCCAGACAGTTGTTACCTCTTTCTCTAACTCACAGCGTTGATTCCAGGTAGTTGTTCCCTCTCTCTCAGTAACTCACAGCGTTGATTCCAGACAGTTGTTCCCTGTTTCTCAGTTACTCACAGCGTCGATTCCAGACAGTTGTTCCATCTCTCTCAGTAACTCACAGCGTTAATTCCAAACAGTTGTTCCCTGTTTCCTAGTTACTCACAGCGTCGATTCCAGACAGTTGTTCCCTCTCTCTCAGTAACTCACAGCGTTAATTCCAGACAGTTGTTCCCTGTTTCTCAGTTACTCACAGTGTTGATTCCAGACAGTTGTTCCCTCTCTCTCTCCGCAACTCACAGTGTTGATTCCAGACAGTTGTTCCCTGTTTCTCAGCAACTCACAGCCTTGATTCCAGACAGTTGTTCCCTCTCTCTCTCCGCAACTCACAGTGTTATTTCCAGGCAGTTGTTCCCTAACTCTCTCCGCAACTCACAGCCTTGATTCCAGACAGTTGTTCCCTCTCTCTCTCCGCAACTCACAGTGTTATTTCCAGACAGTTGTTCCCTCTTTCTCTAACTCACAGCATTGATTCCAGGTAGTTGTTCCCTGTTTCTCAGTTACTCACAGCGTTGATTCCAGACAGTTGTTCCCTGTTTCTCAGCAACTCACAGTGTTGATTCCAGACAGTTGTTCCCTGTTTCTCAGCATGTCACATTGTTGATTCCAGACAGTTGTTTCCTCTTACTCTAACTCACAGCGTGATTCCAGACAGTTGTTCCCTGTTTCTCAGTTACTCACAGCGTTGATTCCAGACAGTTGTTCCCTGTTTCTCAGCAACTCACAGTGTTGATTCCAGACAGTTGTTCCCTCTTTCTCTAACTCACAGCGTTGATTCCAGACAGTTGTTCCCTCTTTCTCTAACTCACAGCATTGATTCCACACAGTTGATCCCTCTTACTCTAACTCACAGCGTTGATTCCAGACAGTTGTTTCCTCTTACTCTAACTCACAGCGTTGATTCCAGACAGTTGTTCCCTGTTTCTCAGTTACTCACAGTGTTGATTCCAGACAGTTGTTCCCTCTCTATCAGTAACTCACAGCGTTGATTCCAGACAGTTGTTCCCTGTTTCTCAGTTACTCACAGTGTTGATTCCAGACAGTTGTTCCCTCTCTCTCAGTAACTCACAGCGTTAATTCCAGACAGTTGTTCCCTGTTTCTCAGTTACTCACAGTGTTGATTCCAGACAGTTGTTCCCTCTCTCTCAGTAACTCACAGCGTCGATTCCAGACAGTTGTTCCCTCTCTCTCATTACCTCACAGCGGTGATTCCAGACATTTGTTCCCTCTCTCTCAGTAAGTCACAGCATTGATTCCAGACAGTTGTTTCCTCTTACACTAACTCACAGCGTTGATTCCAGACAGTTGTTCCCTGTTTCTCAGCAACTCACAGCGTTGATTCCAGACAGTTGTTCCCTGTTTCTCAGCATCTCACAGCGTTGATTCCAGACAGTTGTTCCCTCTTTCTCTAACTCACAGTGTTGATTCCAGTCAGTTGTTCCCTCTTTCTCTAACTCACAACGTTGATTCCAGGTAGTTGTTCCCTCTATCTCAGTAAGTCACAGCATTGATTCCAGTCAGTTGTTTCCTCTTACACTAACTAACAGTGTTGATTCCAGACAGTTGTTCCCTGTTTCTCAGTTACTCACAGCTTTGATTCCAGACAGTTGTTCCCTGTTTCTCAGCAACTCACAGTGTTGATTCCAGACAGTTGTTCCCTCTCTCTCTCTGCAACTCACAGTGTTGATTCCAGACAGTTGTTCCCTGTTTCTCAGTAACTCACAGCGTTGATTCCAGACAGTTGTTCCCTCTCTCTCAGCAACTCACAATGTTGATTCCAGACAGTTGTTTCCTCTTTCTCTAACTCACAGTGTTGATTCCAGACAGTTGTTTCCTCTTTCTCTAACTCACAGCGTTGATTCCAGACAGTTGTTCCATCTCTCCCCCTCTCACTCCACATCTCACAGCGTTGATTCCAGACAGTTGTTTCCTCTTTCTCTAACTCACAGTGTTGATTCCAGACAGTTGTTTCCTCTTTCTCTAACTCACAGCGTTGAATCCAGACAGTTGTTCCTTCTCTCCCCCTCTCTCTCCGCAACTCAAAGCGTTGATTCCAGACAGTTGTTCCCTGTTTCTGAGCAACTGACAGCGTTGATTCCAGACAGTTGTTCCCTCTCTCTCTCCGCAACTCACAGAGTTGATTCCAGGCAGTTGTTCCCTCTCTCTCAGCAACTCACAGTGTTGATTCCAGACAGTTGTTTCCTCTTACTCTAACTCACGGCGTTGATTCCAGAAAGTTGTTCCCTGTTTCTCAGCAACTGACAGCGTTGATTCCAGACAGTTGTTCCCTCTCTCTCTCAGTAACTCACAGCGTTGATTCCAGACAGTTGTTCCCTGTTTCTCAGTTACTCACAGCGTTGATTCCAGACAGTTGTTCCCTGTTTCTCAGTTACTCACAGCGTTGATTCCAGACAGTTGTTCCCTGTTTCTCAGTTACTCACAGCGTTGATTCCAGACAGTTGTTCCCTGTTTCTCAGCAACTCACAGCGTTGATTCCAGACAGTTGTTCCCTCTTTCTCTAACTCACAGCGTTGATTCCAGACAGTTGTTCCCTCTTTCTCTAACTCACAGCATTGATTCCAGACAGTTGTTCCCTCTTACTCTAACTCACAGCGTTGATTCCAGACAGTTGTTTCCTCTTACTCTAACTCACAGCGTTGATTCCAGACAGTTGTTACCTCTTTCTCTAACTCACAGTGTTGATTCCAGACAGTTGTTCCCTCTCTCTCAGTAACTCACAGCGTTGATTCCAGACAGTTGTTCCCTGTTTCTCGGTTACTCACAGTGTTGATTCCAGACAGTTGTTCCCTCTCTATCAGTAACTCACAGCGTTGATTCCAGACAGTTGTTCCCTGTTTCTCAGTTACTCACAGTGTTGATTCCAGACAGTTGTTCCCTCTCTCTCAGTAACTCACAGCGTTAATTCCAGACAGTTGTTCCCTGTTTCTCAGTTACTCACAGTGTTGATTCCAGACAGTTGTTCCCTCTCTCTCAGTAACTCACAGCGTTAATTCCAGACAGTTGTTCCCTGTTTCTCAGTTACTCACAGTGTTGATTCCAGACAGTTGTTCCCTCTCTCTCAGTAAGTCACAGCATTGATTCCAGACAGTTGTTCCCTCTTTCTCTAACTCACAGTGTTGATTCCAGACAGTTGTTCCCTCTCTCTCAGTAACTCACAGCGTTAATTCCAGACAGTTGTTCCCTGTTTCTCAGTGACTCACAGTGTTGATTCCAGACAATTGTTCCCTCTCTCTCAGTAACTCACAGCGTTAATTCCAGACAGTTGTTCCCTGTTTCTCAGTTACTCACAGTGTTGATTCCAGACAGTTGTTCCCTCTCTCTCAGTAAGTCACAGCATTGATTGCAGACATTTGTTCCCTCTTTCTCAGTAAGTCACAGCATTGATTCCAGACAGTTGTTTCCTCTTTCTCTAACTCACAGTGTTGATTCCAGACAGTTGTTCCCTCTCTCTCAGTAAGTCACAGCATTGATTGCAGACAGTTGTTCCCTCTCTCTCAGTAAGTCACAGCATTGATTACAGACAGTTGTTTCCTCTTACTCTAACTCACAGCGTTGATTCCAGACAGTTGTTCCCTGTTTCTCAGCATCTCACAGCGTTGATTCCAGACAGTTGTTCCCTCTTTCTCTAACTCACAGTGTTGATTCCAGTCAGTTGTTCCCTCTTTCTCTAACTCACAGCGTTGATTCCAGACAGTTGTTCCCTCTTACTCTAACTCACAGCGTTGATTCCAGACAGTTGTTCCCTCTTTCTCTAACTCACAAAGTTGATTCCAGGTAGTTGTTCCCTCTCTCTCAGTAACTCACAGTGTTGATTCCAGACAGTTGTTCCCTGTTTCTCAGTTACTCACAGCTTTGATTCCAGACAGTTGTTCCCTGTTTCTCAGCAACTCACAGCAATGATTCCAGACAGTTGTTCCCTCTCTCTCTCCGCAACTCACAGAGTTGATTCCAGGCAGTTGTTCCCTCTCTCTCAGTAACTCACAGCGTTGATTCCAGACAGTTGTTCCCTGTTTCTCAGTTACTCACAGCGTTGATTCCAGACAGTTGTTCCCTCTTTCTCTAACTCACAGCGTTGATTCCAGACAGTTGTTCCCTCTTTCTCTAACTCACAGCATTGATTCCAGACAGTTGTTCCCTCTTACTCTAACTCACAGCGTTGATTCCAGACAGTTGTTTCCTCTTACTCTAACTCACAGCGTTGATTCCAGACAGTTGTTACCTCTTTCTCTAACTCACAGCGTTGATTCCATGTAGTTGTTCCCTCTCTCTCAGTAACTCACAGCGTTGGTTCCAGGTAGTTGTTCCCTCTCTCTTAGTAACTCACAGCGTTAATTCCAAACAGTTGTTCCCTGTTTCCTAGTTACTCACAGCGTCGATTCCAGACAGTTGTTCCCTCTCTCTCAGTAACTCACAGCGTTAATTCCAGACAGTTGTTCCCTGTTTCTCAGTTACTCACAGTGTTGATTCCAGACAGTTGTTCCCTCTCTCTCTCCGCAACTCACAGTGTTGATTCCAGACAGTTGTTCCCTGTTTCTCAGCAACTCACAGCCTTGATTCCAGACAGTTGTTCCCTCTCTCTCTCCGCAACTCACATTGTTATTTCCAGGCAGTTGTTCCCTAACTCTCTCCGCAACTCACAGCCTTGATTCCAGACAGTTGTTCCCTCTCTCTCTCCGCAACTCACAGTGTTATTTCCAGACAGTTGTTCCCTCTTTCTCTAACTCACAGCATTGATTCCAGGTAGTTGTTCCCTGTTTCTCAGTTACTCACAGCGTTGATTCCAGACAGTTGTTCCCTGTTTCTCAGCAACTCACAGTGTTGATTCCAGACAGTTGTTCCCTGTTTCTCAGCATGTCACATTGTTGATTCCAGACAGTTGTTTCCTCTTACTCTAACTCACAGCGTTGATTCCAGACAGTTGTTCCCTGTTTCTCAGTTACTCACAGCGTTGATTCCAGACAGTTGTTCCCTGTTTCTCAGCAACTCACAGTGTTGATTCCAGACAGTTGTTCCCTCTATCTCTAACTCACAGCGTTGATTCCAGACAGTTGTTCCCTCTTTCTCTAACTCACAGCATTGATTCCACACAGTTGATCCCTCTTACTCTAACTCACAGCGTTGATTCCAGACAGTTGTTTCCTCTTACTCTAACTCACAGCGTTGATTCCAGACAGTTGTTCCCTGTTTCTCAGTTACTCACAGTGTTGATTCCAGACAGTTGTTCCCTCTCTCTCAGTAACTCACAGCGTCGATTCCAGACAGTTGTTCCCTCTCTCTCATTACCTCACAGCGGTGATTCCAGACATTTGTTCCCTCTCTCTCAGTAAGTCACAGCATTGATTCCAGACAGTTGTTTCCTCTTACACTAACTCACAGCGTTGATTCCAGACAGTTGTTCCCTGTTTCTCAGCAACTCACAGCGTTGATTCCAGACAGTTGTTCCCTGTTTCTCAGTTACTCACAGTGTTGATTCCAGACAGTTGTTCCCTCTCTCTCTCCGCAACTCACAGTGTTGATTCCAGGCAGTTGTTCCCTCTCTCTCTCCGCATCTCACAGCGTTGATTCCAGACAGTTGTTCCCTCTCTCTCATTACCTCACAGCGGTGATTCCAGACATTTGTTCCCTCTCTCTCAGTAAGTCACAGCATTGATTCCAGACAGTTGTTTCCTCTTACACTAACTCACAGCGTTGATTCCAGACAGTTGTTCCCTGTTTCTCATCAACTCACAGCGTTGATTCCAGACAGTTGTTCCCTGTTTCTCAGCATCTCACAGCGTTGATTCCAGACAGTTGTTCCCTCTTTCTCTAACTCACAGTGTTGATTCCAGTCAGTTGTTCCCTCTTTCTCTAACTCACAACGTTGATTCCAGGTAGTTGTTCCCTCTATCTCAGTAAGTCACAGCATTGATTCCAGTCAGTTGTTTCCTCTTACACTAACTAACAGTGTTGATTCCAGACAGTTGTTCCCTGTTTCTCAGTTACTCACAGCTTTGATTCCAGACAGTTGTTCCCTGTTTCTCAGCAACTCACAGTGTTGATTCCAGACAGTTGTTCCCTCTCTCTCTCTGCAACTCACAGTGTTGATTCCAGACAGTTGTTCCCTGTTTCTCAGTAACTCACAGCGTTGATTCCAGACAGTTGTTCCCTCTCTCTCAGCAACTCACAATGTTGATTCCAGACAGTTGTTTCCTCTTTCTCTAACTCACAGTGTTGATTCCAGACAGTTGTTTCCTCTTTCTCTAACTCACAGCGTTGATTCCAGACAGTTGTTCCATCTCTCCCCCTCTCACTCCACATCTCACAGCGTTGATTCCAGACAGTTGTTTCCTCTTTCTCTAACTCACAGTGTTGATTCCAGACAGTTGTTTCCACTTTCTCTAACTCACAGCGTTGAATCCAGACAGTTGTTCCTTCTCTCCCCCTCTCTCTCCGCAACTCACAGCGTTGATTCCAGACAGTTGTTCCCTGTTTCTGAGCAACTGACAGCGTTGATTCCAGACAGTTGTTCCCTCTCTCTCTCCGCAACTCACAGAATTGATTCCAGGCAGTTGTTCCCTCTCTCTCAGCAACTCACAGTGTTGATTCCAGACAGTTGTTTCCTCTTACTCTAACTCACAGCGTTGATTCCAGACAGTTGTTCCCTGTTTCTCAGCAACTGACAGCGTTGATTCCAGACAGTTGTTCCCTCTCTCTCTCAGTAACTCACAGCGTTGATTCCAGACAGTTGTTCCCTGTTTCTCAGTTACTCACAGCGTTGATTCCAGACAGTTGTTCCCTGTTTCTCAGTTACTCACAGCGTTGATTCCAGACAGTTGTTCCCTGTTTCTCAGTTACTCACAGCGTTGATTCCAGACAGTTGTTCCCTGTTTCTCAGCAACTCACAGCGTTGATTCCAGACAGTTGTTCCCTCTTTCTCTAACTCACAGCGTTGATTCCAGACAGTTGTTCCCTCTTTCTCTAACTCACAGCATTGATTCCAGACAGTTGTTCCCTCTTACTCTAACTCACAGCGTTGATTCCAGACAGTTGTTTCCTCTTACTCTAACTCACAGCGTTGATTCCAGACAGTTGTTACCTCTTTCTCTAACTCACAGTGTTGATTCCAGACAGTTGTTCCCTCTCTCTCAGTAACTCACAGCGTTGATTCCAGACAGTTGTTCCCTGTTTCTCGGTTACTCACAGTGTTGATTCCAGACAGTTGTTCCCTCTCTATCAGTAACTCACAGCGTTGATTCCAGACAGTTGTTCCCTGTTTCTCAGTTACTCACAGTGTTGATTCCAGACAGTTGTTCCCTCTCTCTCAGTAACTCACAGCGTTAATTCCAGACAGTTGTTCCCTGTTTCTCAGTGACTCACAGTGTTGATTCCAGACAATTGTTCCCTCTCTCTCAGTAACTCACAGCGTTAATTCCAGACAGTTGTTCCCTGTTTCTCAGTTACTCACAGTGTTGATTCCAGACAGTTGTTCCCTCTCTCTCAGTAAGTCACAGCATTGATTGCAGACATTTGTTCCCTCTTTCTCAGTAAGTCACAGCATTGATTCCAGACAGTTGTTTCCTCTTTCTCTAACTCACAGTGTTGATTCCAGACAGTTGTTCCCTCTCTCTCAGTAAGTCACAGCATTGATTGCAGACAGTTGTTCCCTCTCTCTCAGTAAGTCACAGCATTGATTCCAGACAGTTGTTTCCTCTTACTCTAACTCACAGCGTTGATTCCAGACAGTTGTTCCCTGTTTCTCAGCAACTCACAGCGTTGATTCCAGACAGTTGTTCCCTGTTTCTCAGCATCTCACAGCGTTGATTCCAGACAGTTGTTCCCTCTTTCTCTAACTCACAGCGTTGATTCCAGACAGTTGTTCCCTCTTACTCTAACTCACAGCGTTGATTCCAGACAGTTGTTCCCTCTTTCTCTAACTCACAAAGTTGATTCCAGGTAGTTGTTCCCTCTCTCTCAGTAACTCACAGTGTTGATTCCAGACAGTTGTTCCCTGTTTCTCAGTTACTCACAGCTTTGATTCCAGACAGTTGTTCCCTGTTTCTCAGCAACTCACAGAAATGATTCCAGACAGTTGTTCCCTCTCTCTCTCCGCAACTCACAGAGTTGATTCCAGGCAGTTGTTCCCTCTCTCTCAGTAACTCACAGCGTTGATTCCAGACAGTTGTTCCCTGTTTCTCAGTTACTCACAGCGTTGATTCCAGACAGTTGTTCCCTCTTTCTCTAACTCACAGCGTTGATTCCAGACAGTTGTTCCCTCTTTCTCTAACTCACAGAATTGATTCCAGACAGTTGTTCCCTCTTACTCTAACTCACAGCGTTGATTCCAGACAGTTGTTTCCTCTTACTCTAACTCACAGCGTTGATTCCAGACAGTTGTTACCCCTTTCTCTAACTCACAGCGTTGATTCCATGTAGTTGTTCCCTCTCTCTTAGTAACTCACAGCGTTGATTCCAGACAGTTGTTACCTCTTTCTCTAACTCACAGCGTTGATTCCATGTAGTTGTTCCCTCTCTCTCAGTAACTCACAGCGTTGATTCCAGGTAGTTGTTCCCTCTCTCTTAGTAACTCACAGCGTTGATTCCAGACAGTTGTTCCCTGTTTCTCAGTTACTCACAGTGTTGATTCCAGACAGTTGTTACCTCTTTCTCTAACTCACAGCGTTGATTCCATGTAGTTGTTCCCTCTCTCTCAGTAACTCACAGCGTCGATTCCAGACAGTTGTTCCCTCTCTCTCAGTAACTCACAGTGTTAATTCCAGACAGTTGTTCCCTCTCTCTCAGTAACTCACAGCGTTAATTCCAGACATTTGTTCCCTCTCTCTCAGTAACTCACAACATTGATTCCAGACAGTTGTTCCCTCTCTCTCATTACCTCACAGCGGTGATTGCAGACAGTTGTTCCCTCTCTCTCAGTAAGTCACAGCATTGATTCCAGACAGTTGTTTCCTCTTACTCTAACTCACAGCGTTGATTCCAGACAATTGTTACCTCTTTCTCTAACTCACAGCGTTGATTCCAGGTAGTTGTTCCCTCTCTCTCAGTAACTCACAGCGTTGATTCCAGACAGTTGTTCCCTGTTTCTCAGTTACTCACAGCGTCGATTCCAGACAGTTGTTCCATCTCTCTCAGTAACTCACAGCGTTAATTCCAGACAGTTTTTCCCTCTCTCTCTCCGCAACTCACAGCGTTGATTCCAGACAGTTTTTCCCTCTCTCTCTCCGCAACTCACTGCCTTGATTCCAGACAGTTGTTCCATGTATCTCAGCAACTCACAGCGTTGATTCCAGGTAGTTGTTCTCTCTCTCTCCACATCTCACAGCGTTGATTCCAGACAGTTGTTCCCTCTTTCTCTAACTCACAGCGTTGATTCCAGACAGTTGTTCCCTCTTTCTCTAACTCACAGCGTTGATTCCAGACAGTTGTTCCCTCTTTCTCTAACTCACAACGTTGATTCCAGACAGTTGTTCCCTCTTTCTCTAACTCACAGCGTTGATTCCAGACAGTTGTTCCCTATTTCTCTAACTCACAGCGTTGATTCCAGACAGTTGTTCCCTCTTCCTCTAACTCAAAGCGTTGATTCCAGACAGTTGTTCCCTCTTCCTCTAACTCACTGCGTTGATTGCAGACAGTTGTTCCCTCTTCCTCTAACTCACAGCGTAAATTCCAGACAGTTGTTCCCTCTTCCTCTAACTCACAGCGTAAATTCCAGACAGTTGTTCCCTCTTCTTCTAACTCACTGCGTTGATTCCAGACAGTTGTTCCATGTATCTTCAGCAACTCACAGCGTTGATTCCAGACAGTTGTTCCCTCTCTCTGTCCCGCATCTCACAGCGTTGATTCCAGACAGTTGATCCCTCTTTCTCTAACTCACAGCGTTTATTCCAGACAGTTGTTCCCTCTTCCTCTAACTCACAGCGTTGATTCCAGACGGTTGTTCCCTCTTCCTCTAACTCACAGCGTTGATTCCAGACGGATGTACCCTCTCTCTCAGTAACTCACAGTGTTGATTCCAGACGGTTGTTCCCTCTTCCTCTAACTCACAGCGTTGATTCCAGACAGTTGTTCCCTCTTCCTTTAACCCACAGCGTTGATTCCAGGCAGTTGTTCCCTCTTCCTCTAACTCACTGCGTTGATTCCAGACAGTTGTTCCCTCTTTCTCTCACTCACAGCGTTGATTCCGGACAGTTGTTCCCTCTTTCTCAGTAACTCACAGCGTTGATTCCAGACAGTTGTTCCCTCTCTCTCTCCGCAACTCACAGTGTTGATTCCAGACAGTTGTTCCCTGTTTCTCAGCAACTCACTGCGTTGATTCCAGACAGTTTTTCCCTCTCTCTCTCCGCAACTCACAGCGTTGATTCCAGACAGTTGTTCCCTCTCTCTCTCCGCAACTCACAGTGTTGATTCCAGACAGTTGTTCCCTGTTTCTCAGCAAAGCACTGCGTTGATTCCAGACAGTTTTTCCCTCTCTCTCTCCGCAACTCACAGCGTTGATTCCAGACAGTTTTTCCCTCTCTCTCTCCGCAACTCACTGCGTTGATTCCAGACAGTTGTTCCATGTATCTCAGCAACTCACAGCATTGATTCCAGGTAGTTGTTCTCTCTCTCTCCACATCTCACAGCGTTGATTCCAGACAGTTGTTCCCTCTTTCTCTAACTCACAGCGTTGATTCCAGACATTTGTTCCCTCTTTCTCTAACTCACAGCGTTGATTCCAGACAGTTGTTCCCTCTTTCTCTAACTCACAACGTTGATTCCAGACAGTTGTTCCCTCTTTCTAACTCACAGCGTTGATTCCAGACAGTTGTTCCCTATTTCTCTAACTCACAGCGTTGATTCCAGACAGTTGTTCCCTCTCTCTCTCAGCAACTCACAGCGTTTATTCCAGGTAGTTGTTCTCTCTCTCTCCCTCTGTCTCTGCATCTCACAGTGTTGATTCCAGACAGTTGTTCCCTCTTCCTCTAACTCACTGCGTTGATTCCAGACAGTTGTTCCCTCTTCCTCTAACTCAAAGCGTTGATTCCAGGTAGTTGTTCCCTCTTTCTCTAACTCACAGCGTTTATTCCAGACAGTTGTTCCCTCTTCCTCTAACTCACAGCGTTGATTCCAGGTAGTTGTTCCCTCTTCCTCTAACTCACAGCGTTGATTCCAGGTAGTTGTTCCCTCTTTCTCTAACTCACAGCGTTTATTCCAGACAGTTGTTCCCTCTTCCTCTAACTCACAGCGTTGATTCCAGGTAGTTGTTCCCTCTTTCTCTAACTCACAGCGTTGATTCCAGACAGTTGTTCCCTCTTCCTCTAACTCACAGCGTTGATTCCAGACAGTTGTTCCCTCTTCCTCTAACTCACAGCGTTTATTCCAGACAGTTGTTCCCTCTTCCTCTAACTCACAGCGTTGATTCCAGGTAGTTGTTCCCTCTTCCTCTAACTCACAGCGTTTATTCCAGACAGTTGTTCCCTCTTTCTCTAACTCACAGCGTTGATTCCAGACGGTTGTTCCCTCTCTCTCAGTAACTCACAGTGTTGATTCCAGACAGCTTTTCCCTCTTTCTCTCACTCACAGCGTTGATTCCGGACAGTTGTTCCCTCTCTCCCCCGTTTTCTCAGTAACTCACAGCGTTAATTCCAGAAAGTTGTTCCCTCTCTCTCCCTCTGTCTCTGCATCTCACAGCGTTGATTCCAGTCAGTTGTTCCCTCTTTCTCTAACTCACAGCGTTGATTCCAGACAGTTGTTCCCTCTTTCTCTAACTCACAGCGTTTATTCCAGACAGTTGTTACCTCTTTCTCTAACTCACAGCGTTGATTCCAGGTAGTTGTTCTCTCTCTCTCCACATCTCACAGCGTTGATTCCAGACAGTTGTTCCCTCTTTCTCTAACTCACAGCGTTGATTCCAGACAGTTGTTCCCTCTTTCTCTAACTCACAGCGTTGATTCCAGACAGTTGTTCCCTCTTTCTCTAACTCACAACGTTGATTCCAGACAGTTGTTCCCTCTTTCTCTAACTCACAGCGTTGATTCGACAGTTGTTCCCTATTTCTCTAACTTTGATTCCAGACAGTTGTTCCCTCTTTCTCTAACTCACAGCGTTGATTCCAGACAGTTGTTCCCTATTTCTCTAACTCACAGCGTTGATTCCAGACAGTTGTTCCCTCTTCCTCTAACTCAAAGCGTTGATTCCAGACAGTTGTTCCCTCTTCCTCTAACTCACTGCGTTGATTGCAGACAGTTGTTCCCTCTTCCTCTAACTCACAGCGTAAATTCCAGACAGTTGTTCCCTCTTCCTCTAACTCACAGCGTTGATTCCAGACAGTTGTTCCCTCTTCTTCTAACTCACTGCGTTGATTCCAGACAGTTGTTCCCTCTCTCTCCCTCTGTCTCCGCATCTCACAGCGTTGATTCCAGACAGTTGATCCCTCTTTCTCTAACTCACAGCGTTTATTCCAGACAGTTGTTCCCTCTTCCTCTAACTCACAGCGTTGATTCCAGACGGTTGTTCCCTCTTCCTCTAACTCACAGCGTTGATTCCAGACGGATGTACCCTCTCTCTCAGTAACTCACAGTGTTGATTCCAGACGGTTGTTCCCTCTTCCTCTAACTCACAGCGTTGATTCCAGACAGTTGTTCCCTCTTCCTTTAACCCACAGCGTTGATTCCAGGCAGTTGTTCCCTCTTCCTCTAACTCACTGCGTTGATTCCAGACAGTTGTTCCCTCTTTCTCTCACTCACAGCGTTGATTCCGGACAGTTGTTCCCTCTTTCTCAGTAACTCACAGCGTTGATTCCAGACAGTTGTTCCCTCTCTCTCTCCGCAACTCACAGTGTTGATTCCAGACAGTTGTTCCCTGTTTCTCAGCAACTCACTGCGTTGATTCCAGACAGTTTTTCCCTCTCTCTCTCCGCAACTCACAGCGTTGATTCCAGACAGTTGTTCCCTCTCTCTCTCCGCAACTCACAGTGTTGATTCCAGACAGTTGTTCCCTGTTTCTCAGCAAAGCACTGCGTTGATTCCAGACAGTTTTTCCCTCTCTCTCTCTCCGCAACTCACAGCGTTGATTCCAGACAGTTTTTCCCTCTCTCTCTCCGCAACTCACTGCGTTGATTCCAGACAGTTGTTCCATGTATCTCAGCAACTCACAGCATTGATTCCAGGTAGTTGTTCTCTCTCTCTCCACATCTCACAGCGTTGATTCCAGACAGTTGTTCCCTCTTTCTCTAACTCACAGCGTTGATTCCAGACATTTGTTCCCTCTTTCTCTAACTCACAGCGTTGATTCCAGACAGTTGTTCCCTCTTTCTCTAACTCACAACGTTGATTCCAGACAGTTGTTCCCTCTTTCTCTAACTCACAGCGTTGATTCCAGACAGTTGTTCCCTATTTCTCTAACTCACAGCGTTGATTCCAGACAGTTGTTCCCTCTCTCTCTCAGCAACTCACAGCGTTTATTCCAGGTAGTTGTTCTCTCTCTCTCCCTCTGTCTCTGCATCTCACAGTGTTGATTCCAGACAGTTGTTCCCTCTTCCTCTAACTCACTGCGTTGATTCCAGACAGTTGTTCCCTCTTCCTCTAACTCAAAGCGTTGATTCCAGGTAGTTGTTCCCTCTTTCTCTAACTCACAGCGTTTATTCCAGACAGTTGTTCCCTCTTCCTCTAACTCACAGCGTTGATTCCAGGTAGTTGTTCCCTCTTCCTCTAACTCACAGCGTTGATTCCAGGTAGTTGTTCCCTCTTTCTCTAACTCACAGCGTTTATTCCAGACAGTTGTTCCCTCTTCCTCTAACTCACAGCGTTGATTCCAGGTAGTTGTTCCCTCTTTCTCTAACTCACAGCGTTGATTCCAGACAGTTGTTCCCTCTTCCTCTAACTCACAGCGTTGATTCCAGACAGTTGTTCCCTCTTCCTCTAACTCACAGCGTTTATTCCAGACAGTTGTTCCCTCTTCCTCTAACTCACAGCGTTGATTCCAGGTAGTTGTTCCCTCTTCCTCTAACTCACAGCGTTTATTCCAGACAGTTGTTCCCTCTTTCTCTAACTCACAGCGTTGATTCCAGACGGTTGTTCCCTCTCTCTCAGTAACTCACAGTGTTGATTCCAGACAGCTTTTCCCTCTTTCTCTCACTCACAGCGTTGATTCCGGACAGTTGTTCCCTCTCTCCCCCGTTTTCTCAGTAACTCACAGCGTTAATTCCAGAAAGTTGTTCCCTCTCTCTCCCTCTGTCTCTGCATCTCACAGCGTTGATTCCAGTCAGTTGTTCCCTCTTTCTCTAACTCACAGCGTTGATTCCAGACAGTTGTTCCCTCTTTCTCTAACTCACAGCGTTTATTCCAGACAGTTGTTACCTCTTTCTCTAACTCACAGCATTGATTCCAGACAGTTGTTACCTCTTTCTCTAACTCACAGTGTTTATTCCAGACAGTTGTTACCTCTTTCTCTAACTCACAGCGTTGATTCCAGACAGTTGTTACCTCTTTCTCTAACTCACAGCGTTGATTCCAGACAGTTGTTCCCTCTTTCTCTAACTCACAGCGTTTATTCCAGACAGTTGTTACCTCTTTCTCTAACTCACAGCGTTGATTCCAGACAGTTGTTACCTCTTTCTCTAACTCACAGCATTGATTCCAGACAGTTGTTCCCTCTTTCTCTAACTCACAGCGTTGATTCCAGACAGTTGTTCCCTCTTTCTCTAACTCACAGCGTTTATTCCAGACAGTTGTTACCTCTTTCTCTAACTCACAGCGTTGATTCCAGACAGTTGTTACCTCTTTCTCTAACTCACAGCGTTGATTCCAGACAGTTGTTACCTCTTTCTCTAACTCACAGCGTTTATTCCAGACAGTTGTTCCCTCTTCCTCTAACTCACAGCGTTGATTCCAGACAGTTGTTCCCTCTTCCTCTAACTCACAGCGTTTATTCCAGACAGTTGTTCCCTCTTTCTCTAACTCACAGCGTTGATTCCAGACGGTTGTTCCCTCTCTCTCAGTAACTCACAGTGTTGATTCCAGACAGCTTTTCCCTCTTTCTCTCACTCACAGCGTTGATTCCGGACAGTTGTTCCCTCTTTCTCTAACTCAGAGCGTTGATTCCAGACGGTTGTTCCCTCTCTCTCTCTCCGCAACTCACAGTGTTGATTCCAGACAGCTTTTCCTTCTTTCTCAGTAACTCACAGCGTTGATTCCGGACAGTTGTTCCCTCTTTCTCTAACTCACAGCGTTGATTCCAGACGGTTGTTCCCTCTCTCTCAGTAACTCACAGTGTTGATTCCAGACAGTTGTTCCCTGTTTCTCAGCAACTCACAGCGTTGATTCCGGACAGTTGTTCCCTCTTTCTCAAACTCAGAGCGTTGATTCCAGACGGTTGTTCCCTCTCTGTCCGCAACTCACAGTGTTGATTCCAGACAGCTTTTCCTTCTTTCTCAGTAACTCACAGCGTTGATTCCAGACAGTTGTTCCCTCTCTCCCCCGTTTTCTCAGTAACTCACAGCGTTAATTCCAGAAAGTTGTTGTGAGAAATGCATCATCAGGGCTACAAACAGCTGCTGCCTGTAGAGAGATGATCGCACCTAGAAAACGACAGACATATTACAGCATTAATACAGGACTACAGACACACATCACATTATTAATACACGACTACAGACACATATCATATCATTAATACAGGACTACAGACATATATCACATTATTAATACAGGACTACAGACACATGTCACATTATTAATACCAGACTACAGACACATATGACATTATTAATACAGGACTACAGACACATATCACATTATTAATACCAGACTACAGACACATATGACATTATTAATACAGGACTACAGACACATATCACATTATTAATACAGGACTACAGACACATATCACATTATGAATACAGGACTACAGACACATATCACATTATTAATTCAGGACTACAGACATATATCACATTATTAATTCAGGACTACAGACATATCACATTATTAATACAGGACTACAGACACATATCACATTATTAATACAAGACTACAGACACATATCAAATGTTTAATATTGGACTACAGGCACTTATCATATTATGAATACAGGACCAGACCGACATGGATTAGACAGCAATAGACCAGATGTTCAGTAGATTCGATATTGAACGTACCAGGACAGCGATAGAGACTTGCGCCTCCTTCTCCACCTCCTCCTTCTCCCTCCTCATCTCCTCCAGGTCAGCTGATGGGTCATACTCTCCCTTCAGACGATGCAGACCTAAAAACGCACACACACACATCAAGTGTGTATTTTGGACACACCTACTCATTCAAGGGTTTTTATTTATTCATACTATTTTCTACATTGTAAAATAATAGTGAAGACATCAAAACTATGAAATCACATGTAGTAACCACAAAAGTTTTAAACAAATCTAAATAGCCACCCTTTGCCTTGATGACAGCTTTGCACACTCTTGGCATTCTCTCAACCAGCTTCATCTGGAATGCTTTTCCAACAGTCTTTTCCAACAGGAGTTCCCACATATGCTGAGCACTGCTTTTTCTTCACTCTGCGGTCCAACTCATCCCAAACCATCTCAATTGGGTTGAGGTCGGGTGATTGTGGAGGCCAGGTAATCTGATGCAGCACTCCATCACTCTTCTTCTTGGTTAAATAGCCCTTACACAGCCTGGAGGTGTGTTGGGTAGTTGTCCTGTTGAAAGACAAATGATAGTCCCACTAAGCACAAACCAGCTGGGATGGTGGATCACTGCAGAATGCTGTGGTAGCCATGCTGGTTAAGTGTCCTTGAATTGTAAATAAATCACAGACAGTGTCACCAGCAAAGCACCCCCATACGATCACACCTCCTCCTCCATGCTTTACGGTGGGAACTATACATATGCAGAGATCGTCCGTTCACCTACTCTGCGTCTCACAAAGACACGGCAGTTGGAAACTAAAATCGCAAATTTGGACTCATCAGAGCAAAGGACAGATTTCCACCGGTCTAATGTTCATTGCTCGCGCTTGATGGTTTTTGCTACTGCACTTGAAGAAATGTTCCATATTGACTGACCTCCATGTTTTAAAGTTATGATGGACTGTTGTTTCTCTTTGCTTATTTGAACTGTCCTTGGCAAAAGATGGACTTATTATTTTACCAAATATGGCTATCTTCTGTATACCACCCCTACCTTGTCACACAACTGATTGGCTCAAAAGCATTAAGAAGGAAAGAAATTCCACAAATTAACTTTTAACAAGGCACACTTGTTAATTGAAATGCATTCCAGGTGACTACCTCATGAAGCTGGTTGAGAGAATGCCAAGAGTGTGGAAAGCTGTCATGAAGGCAAAGGGTGGCTACTCTGAAGAATCTCAAATATAAAATATATTTTGATTTGTTTAACACGTTTTTGATACTACATGATTCCATGTGTTATTTCAAAGTTTTGATGTCTTCACTATTATTCTACAATGTAGAAAATAGAACAAATAAAGAAGAACCCTTGAATGAGTAGACGTGTCCAAACTTTTGACTGGTAATGTATTTTCTAAGAGAGAGCTGAGACAGTACAGTACATACTCTTCTTGGCCTCCTCCACCATGCCTCTCTTGATGTAGAGGTATCTGGGACTTTCAGGACACAATGGCAGCAGTAGAGACTGTAACACAGCAGGAGCTCCAGACAGACCCAGCAGCAGCGGCCAGTAGTAGTCATTACCCAGGAGGAATTCTAGACCTAGCACCTGGGGGACAAGGGGACAGAGATAAGGGACAGACATAGAGAGAGAGACAGGGGGACAGAGATTAGGGACAAACACAGAGAGATAGAGGTGGACAGAGATTAGGGACAAACACAGAGAGAGACAGGGGGACAGAGATTAGGGGACGGACACAGAGAGACAGGTGGACAGAGATTAGGGACAAACACAGAGAGACAAGGGGACAGAGATTAGGGACAGACATAGAGAGACAAGGGGACAGAGATTAGGGACAGACATAGAGAGAGACAAGGGGACAGAGATTAGGGACAGACACAGAGAGACAAGGGGACAGAGATTTGGACAGACATAGAGAGAGACAGGGGGACAGAGATTAGGGACAGACATAGAGAAAGACAGGGGGACAGAGATTAGGGACGGACACAGAGAGAGACGGGGACAGAGATTAGGGACGGACACAGAGAGAGACAGGGGGACAGAGATTAGGGACAGACACAGAGAGACAAGGGGACAGAGATTAGGGACAGACACAGAGAGACAAGGGGTCAGAGATTCGGACAGACATATAGAGAGACAGGGGGACAGAGATTAGGGACGAACACAGAGAGAGACAGGGGGACAGAGATTAGGGGACGGACACAGAGAGACAGGTGGACAGAGATTAGGGACAAACACAGAGAGAGACAGAGGGACAGAGTTTAGGGATGGACACAGACAGGAACGCAGGGATAGAGATTAGAGGACAGAAAGAGACAGGGAATAGAGATTAGAGGACAGAAAGAGACAGGGAATAGAGATTAGAGGACATAAAGAGACAGGGAATAGAGATTAGGGAACAGAAAGAGACAGGGAATAGAGATTAGAGGACAGACAGTGACAGGGGAATAGAGATTAGAGGAGAGAGTGACAGGGGAATAGAAATTAGAGGACAGGTACATAAATGTGTGTGTGTGTGTGTGTGTGTGTGTGTGTGTGTGTGTGTGTGTGTGTGTGTGTGTGTGTGTGTGTGTGTGTGTGTGTGTGTGTGTGTGTGTGTGTGTGTGTGTGTATGCTTACACATGTGTGTGTGGTCTTACCTGACTCAGTAGTATACCAGTAACAGTAGCTAGTTGATGTAAGGTTCCCAGAGCTCCTCTGTAGGCCATGGGAGCGATCTCCCCTATATACATAGGAACTAGCCCTGAGGACAGACCTGAGAGAGAGAGAGAGAGAGAGAGAGAGAGAGAGAGAGAGAGAGAGAGAGAGAGAGAGAGAGAGAGAGAGAGAGAGAGAGAGAGAGAGAGAGAGAGGTGAGAGAGAAGGGGGAGAGAGAGAGAGAGAAGGGGAGAGAAAAGGGAGAGACGGGGACAAACGTAAAATACCAAAAATTGCATGTAGGGCAGAATTAGGCCGATACCAGCTGATTATCAAAATCCAGGAAAGAGTCATTCAATTCTACAACCACCGAAAAGGAAGTGATTCCCAAACCAAACCAAACAAAACAAAGTCATCACCTACAGAGAGATGAACCTGGAGAAGAGTCTCCTAAGCAAGCTGGTCCTGGGGCTCTGTTCACAAACACAAACAGTCCCCACAGAGTCCCAGGACAGCAACACAGTTTGACCAAACCAAATCATGAGAAAACAAAAAGATAATTACTTGACACATTGGAAAGAATTAACAAAAAAACGGAGCAACTAGAATGTTATTTGACCTTAAACAGAGAGTACCAGAATACCTGACCACTGTGACTGACCCAAACTTAAGGAAAGCCATGATTATGTACAGTACAGACTCAGTGAGCATAGCCTTGCTATTGAGAAAGGTCGCTGTAGGCAGACCTGGCTCTCAAGAGAGGACAGGCTATGTGCACACTGCCCACAAAATGAGGTGGAAGCTGAGCTGCACTTCCTAACCTCCTGCCAAATGTGTGCAATCACAGCAGCAAGATTTGTGACCTGTTGCCACAAGAAAAGGGCAACCAGTGAAGAACAAACACCATTGTTAATACAACCCATATTTATGTTTATTTGTTTTATCTTTTGTACTTTAACTATTTACACATTTAACATTTGAAACGTCTTTATTATTTTGGAACCTTTGTGAGTGTAATGTTGCCTGTTAAGTTGTATTGTTTATTTCATGTTTGGTCATTATCCACTTCACTTGCTTAGGCAATGTAATCATATGTTTCCCCTGACAATAAAGCCCCTGGATTGAAATTGAATTGAGAAAGAGAGAGAGAGAGGGGAGAAGGGGGTGAGACTAGAGAGTCAGTACAAACTTTGTTCACACTTGTAGTGATAAGGATGTGCATAGTGGACAGAGCCGGGCCGAACACTTCCTTCCTGATGTGCTGTAGTGTGTGACTCAATGTATTGATAACTCACCACAGTAGAATCCCATGACACATCGTCCAGCGATGACCATGACGTGAGGTTTCCACATCTTAGCCGTCACCATCAGTAGACCTGCTATTACTGCTAACACATTCACCATCAACATGCCCTTCACCCTGCACAGACAGCATAGGCATTAGCTCAGTGGGCTAACACAGTCTTGTGGCATACAGACGACCCGCATTCAAACCCAGTCAGTCACACAAGCGCATTCAGTTTCGTCTTGAGACAGATAGAGGAAGAGGGAGGTTCGGATGTTCACACACACCTTCCTCTCAGGTCTCCAATGAAGCCCACCAGGAAGGACGACACCATTCCCCCAATGGAGAAGATCGACACAGACAGAGACCAATACATGACCACAGAGGGATGCACTTCCTGCTTCTCTGTACTGTTCTCTGATTGGAGGAGAGGCTCCTCAGGGAGCACCCCCAGGGACCGCCCATAATGCTGCTCTATCACCTAGGAAACAAAGTAAAGGTTTGTAATAGTACTTGCTGTTTACTCATGACTAAAATAAACAGTGTGTGCGTGTACCTTCTGGGGCGCATTGATGACTCCCAGGCTGTATCCGAACTGTAGAGAACCCAAGACTGCTGAAAACACTGCTAGGGTTAGAGTGCCTGTCAGCTGCTGTAGGACACACAGATGTGAAAAGGTGCCTGTAATGAGCTGACCTAGTGGGCAGGGAACCAGTTCAATGCACCATGCAGTCCCACCTGCTGTAAAATACTGCTTATAACAGAGCAACAAAACATCTTCACATTACTCAGTGTTACTGTTTCCTGATTCAACTAATCAAGGGCTTGATATTTACTTGACTTGTTGAATTAGGTGTGTGACACATGCTGTTAATAAAAATATATGGACATTTCTGCTCTGTCCAAAATTACAACATACTGACTGATTACAACATTACCACAAAAATGGAGGTGGCAAGTGGAAAGGTAGGGAACTTGTTTGTTGGCCCTGCATTAAAGACCAAAATTGGCAACAAGAAAACCCTGTAATAAATACAAAAATATAGCAGTTTTATTTGAGGACCAAAACGTTGACCAAAACACCATACATTTCTCATAAGAAACTAGCTCCCTGGTATACAGAAAATACCCGAGCTCTGAAGCAAGCTTCCAGAAAATTGGAATGGAAATGGCGCCACACCAAACTGGAAGTCTTCCGACTAGCTTGGAAAGACAGTACCGTGCAGTATCGAAGAGCCCTTACTGCTGCTCGATCATCCTATTTTTCTAACTTAATTGAGAAAAATAAGAACAATCCGAAATTCCTTTTTGATACTGTCGCAAAGTTAACTAAAAAGCAGCATTCCCCAAGAGAGGATGGCTTTCACTTTAGCAGTGATACATTCATGAACTTCTTTGAGGAAAAGATCATGATTATTAGAAAGCAAATGATGGACTCTTCTTTAAATCTGCGTATTCCTTCAAAGCTCAGTTGTCCTGAGTCTGCACAACTCTGCCAGGACCTAGGATCAAGAGAGACACTCAAGTGTTTTAGTACTATATCTCTTGACACAATGATGAAAAATAATCATGGCCTCTAAACCTTCAAGCTGCATACTGGACCCTATTCCAACTAAACTACTGAAAGAGCTGCTTCCTGTGCTTGGCCCTCCTATGTTGAACATAATAAATGGCTCTCTATCCACCGGATGTGTACCAAACTCACTAAAAGTGGCAGTAATAAAGCCTCTCTTGAAAAAGCCAAACCTTGACCCAGAAAATATAAAAAACTATTGCCCTATATCGAATCTTCCATTCCTCTCAAAAACTTTAGAAAAGGCTGTTGCGCAGCAACTCACTGCCTTCCTGAAGACAAACAATGTATACAAAATGCTTCAGTCTGGTTTTAGACCCCATCATAGCACTGAGACTGCACTTGTTAAAGGTGGTAAATTACTTTTTAATGGCATCAGACCGAGGCTCTGCATCTGTCCTCGTGCTCCTCGACCTTAGTGCTGCTTTTGATACCATCGATCACCACATTCTTTTGGAGATATTGGAAACCCAAATTGGTCTACACGGACAAGTGCTGGCCTGGTTTAGATCTTATCTTTCGGAAAGATATCAGTTTGTCTCTGTGAATGGTTTGTCCTCTGACAAATCAGCTGTAAATTTCGGTGTTCCTCAAGGTTCCGTTTTAGGACCACTATTGTTTTCACTATGTATTTTACCTCTTGGGGATGTCATTCGAAAACATAATGTTAACTTTCACTGCTATGTGGATGACACACAGCTGTACATTTCAATGAAACATGGTGAAGCCCCAAAATTGCCCTCGCGAGAAGCATGTGTTTCAGACATACGGAAGTGGATGGCTGCAAACTTTCTACTGTAACATCGTTCGTCAGTTGAAGGAGATGCGGACCAAAATGCAGCGTGGTGGTTACTCATGTTCTTTAATAAAGAATAGACAATACATGAAATAACTTAAATAACAAAACAACAAACGAAACGCGAAACCTATTACAGCCTATCTGGTGAACACTACACAGAGACAGGAACAATCACCCACAAAATACACAGTGAAACCCAGGCTACCTAAATATGGTTCCCAATCAGAGACAACGAGAATCACCTGACTCTGATTGAGAACCGCCTCAGGCAGCCAAGCCTATGCTAGACACACCCCTAATCAGCCACAATCCCAATGCCTACAAAAACCCCAATACGACAACACAATAAACCCATGTCACACCCTGGCCTGAACAAATAATTAAAGAAAACACAAAATACTAAGACCAAGGCGTGACAGAACCCCCCTAAGGTGCGGACTCCCGGACGCACCTCAAAACCATAGGGAGGGTCCGGGTGGGCGTCTGTCCATGGTGGCGGCTCCGGCTCGGGACGTGGACCCCACTCCATAAATGTCATAGTTCCTCCCACTCGCGTCCTGGGATAATCCACCCTCGTCGCCGACCATGGCCTAATAGTCCTCACCCAGAACCCCACTGGACCGAGGGGCAGCTCGTGACTGAGGGGCAGCTCGTGACTGAGGGGCAGCTCGGGACTGAGGGGCAGCTCGGGACTGAGGCAGCTAGGGACTGAGGGGAAGCTCGGGACTGAGGGGCAGCTCGGGACTGAGGGAAAGCTCGGGACTGAGGGGCAGCTCGGGACTGAGGGGCAGCTCGGGACTGAGGGGCAGTCCTGGACTGAGGGGAAGCCCAGTACTGAGGTGAAGCCCAGTACTGAGAGGAAGCCCAGTACTGAGAGGAAGCCCAGTACTGAGATGAAGCTCAGGCAGGTAGTTGGCTCCGGTAGATCCTGGCTGGCTGGCGGATCTGGAAGATTCTGGTTGACTGGCAGATCTGGAAGAGTCTGGTTGACTGGCAGATCTGGAAGAGTCTGGTCGACTGGCAGATCTGGAAGAATCTGGTTGACTGGCAGATCTGGAAGATCATGGCTGACTGGCGGATCTAGCTGCTCTGGCTGCTCCATGCAGACTGACAGCTCTGGCTGCTCCATGTAGACTGGCAGCTCTGGCTGCTCCATGCAGATTGGCAGCTCTGGCTGCTCCATGCAGATTGGCAGCTCTGGTTGCTCCATGCAGATTGGCAGCTCTGGCTGCTCCATGCAGACTGGCAGTTCTGGCTGCTCCATGCAGACTGACAGCTCTGGCTGCTCCATGTAGACTGGCAGCTCTGGCTGCTCCATGCAGACTGACAGCTCAGGCTGCTCCATGCAGACTGACATCTCAGGCTGCTCCATACAGGCTGACAGCTCTGGCTGCTCCATTCAGACTGGCAGCTCTGGCTGCTCCATGCAGTCTGGCAGCTCAGGCTGCTCTGAACGGGCAGGAGGCTCCGGCAGCGCTGTAGAGAAGGAAGGCTCTGGAATCAGATCTGCCAGTCAACCAGGAGAGGAGGAAAACGCTGGCGGCGCTGAACAGGCGGGAGGCTCCGACAGCGCTAGAGAGAAGGATGGCTCTGGCTGTGCTGAACATGCGGGACGCACTGAAGGCCTGGTGCGTGGTGCTGGAACCGGTGGTACTGGATCGAGGACACGCACAGGAAGCCTGGTGCGGGGAGCTGCCACCGGCGTACTGGTGTTTGGAGGTGGCTCTGGATAGACCGGACCGTGCAGGCGCACTGGAGCTCTTGAGCACCGAGCCTGCCCAACCTTACCTGGCTCGATGCCCACTCTAGCCCGGCCAATACGAAGAGCTGGTATGAACCGCACCGGGCTATGCACCCGCACTGGAAACACTGTGCGCTCCATAGCATAACACCGTGCCTTCCCGGTCTCTCTAGCCCCCCGGTAAGCACAGGGAGTTTGCGCAGGTCTTCTACCTGGCATAGCCATACTCCCTGTAAGCCTGACTCTCAGGCTTCCATCCGCGTCGCCGTGCTGCCTCTTCATACCAACGCCTCTCCGCTTTTGGCGTCTCCAGTTCTTCTTTGGGGCGTCGATATTCACCAGGCTGTGCCCATGGTCCTTTTCCGTCCAATATCTGCTCCCAAGTCCAGAAGTCCTTAGATCGCTGCTCCTCACGATTAACAGGGGGAGTTGGCTCAGGTCTGACTCCTGACTCTGCCACTCTCTCCCTGAGCCCCCCCCCAATACATTTTTGGGGCTGCTTTTCGGGCTTCCTTGCCAACCGTGTTCCCTCGTATCGTCGGCTCCTATCTCCGGCTGCCTATGCTCTCCTAAGTGCCTCCACCTGTTCCCATGGGAGGCGATCTCCTCCGGCCAGTATCTCCTCCCAAGTGTAACAACCTTTTCCATCCAACACGTCTTCCCATGTCCATTCCTCTTTTAGCTGCTCCTGCTGTCGCTGCCTGTTACCACGCCGCTCGGTCCGGGTGTGGTGGGTGATTCTGTAACGTCGTTCGTCAGTTGAAGGAGATGCGGACCAAAATGCAGCGTGGTGGTTACTCATGTTCTTTAATAAAAATAGACGATACATGAAATAACTTAAATAACAAAACAACAAACGAAACGCGAAACCTATTACAGCATATCTGGTGAACACTACACAGAGACAGGAACAAGCACCCACAAAATACACAGTGAAACCCAGGCTACCTAAATATGGTTCCCAATCAGAGACAACGAGAATCACCTGACACTGATTGAGAACCGCCTCAGGCAGCCAAGCCTATGCTAGACACACCCCTAATCAGCCACAATCCCAATGCCTACAAAAACCCCAATACGACAACACAATAAACCCATGTCACACCCTGGCCTGAACAAATAATTAAAGAGAACACAAAATACTAAGACCAAGGCGTGACATCTACTTTTAAACTCGGACAAAACAGAGATGCTTGTTCTAGGTCCCAAGAAACAAAGAGATCTTCTGTTGAATCTGTCAATTAATCTTAATGGTTGTACAGTCGTCTCAAATACAACTGTGAAGGACCTCGGCGTTACTCGGGACCCTGATCTCTCTTTTGAAGAACATATCAAGACTGTTTCAAGGACAGATTTTTTCCATCTACGTAACATTGCAAAAATCAGAAACTTTCTGTCCAAAAATGATGCAGAAAAATGATTCCATGCTTTTGTCACTTCTAGGTTAGACTACTGCAATGCTCTACTTTCCGGCTACCCGGATAAAGCACTAAATGAACTTCAGTTAGTGCTAAATACGGCTGCTAGAATCCTGACTAGAACCCAAAAATTGGATCATATTACTCCAGTGCTAGCCTCCCTGCACTGGCTTCCTGTCAAGGCAAGGGCTGATTTCAAGGTTTTACTGCTAACCTACAAAGCATTACATGGGCTTGCTCCTACCTATCTCCCTGATTTGATCCTGCCGTACATACCTACACCTACGCTACGGTCACAAGACGCAGGCCTCCTAATTGTCCCTAGAATTTCTAAGCAAACAGCTGGAGGCAGGGCTTTCTCCTATAGAGCTCCATTTTTATGGAATGGTCTGCCTACCCATGTGAGAGACACAAACTCGGTCTCAACCTTTAAGTCTTTACTGAAGATGAATCTCTTCAGTGGGTCACATGATTGAGTGTAGTCTGGCCCAGGAGTGTGAAAGTAAACGGAAAGGCTCTGGAGCAACGAACCGCTCTTGCTGTCTCTGCCTGGCCGGTTCCCCTCTTTCCACTGGGATTCTCTGCCTCTAACCCTATTACAGGGGCTGAGTCACTGGCTTTACTAGGGCTCTTTCATACCGTCCCTAGGAGGGGTGCGTCACTTGAGTGGGTTGAGTCACTGATGTGATCTTCCTGTCTGGGTTGGCGCCCCCCCTTGGGTTGTGCCGTGGCGGAGATCTTTGTGGGCTAAACTCGGCCTTGTCTCAGGATGGGAAGTTGGTGGTTGAAGATATCCCTCTAGTGGTGTGGAGGCTGTGCATTGGCAAAGTGGGTGGGGATATATCCTTCCCGTTTGGCCCTGTCCGGGGGTGTCATCGGATGGGGCCACAGTGTCTCCTGACCCCTCCTGTCTCAGCCTCCAGTATTTATGCTGCAGTAGTTTATGTGTCGGGGGGCTAGGGTCAGTTTGTTATATTTGGAGTACTTCTCCTGCCCTATCCAGTGTCCTGTGTGAATTTAAGTATACTCTCTCTAATTCTCTCTTTCTTTCTCTCTCTCGGAGGACTTGAGCCCCAGGGCCATGCCTCAGGACTACCTGACATGATGACTCCTTGCTGTCCCCAGTCCACCTGGCCGTGCTGCTGGTCCAGTTTCAACTGTTCTGCCTGTGATTATTATTATTTGACCATGCTGGTCATTTATGAACATTTGAACATCTTGGCCATGTTCTGTTACAATCTCCGCCCGGCACAGCCAGAAGAGGACTGGCCACCCCACATAGCCTGGTTCCTCTCTAGGTTTCTTCCTAAGTTTTGGCCTTTCTAGGGAGTTTTTCCTAGCCACCGTGCTTCTACACCTGCATTGCTTGCTGTTTGGGGTTTTAGGCTGGGTTTCTGTACAGCACTTTGAGATATCAGCTGATGTACGAAGGGCTATATAAATACATTTGATTTGATTTGATACAGGTTGCAAAATAGTTGGATGTACCGATTCCAGGGTCTATGAACTAAGCTAAGTGTTTCCATTTGCTGCGAAGAGACAGAGTCATTAGCTCACTTGTTTTTGGTCAAAGGTTCAGGAATGGCTAAACAATTGAAACATTTAATTGGAGCTAACTCTGCAAATTGCACTGCTGGGTGATTTGATAAGTCATAGTCAATCAGCCAATAATGTAATAAAACTCTTAGCAAAGGTGTTTATCTTTCATTTACAATCTGTAGAAACTACGAGAATAGAAAGGTTCAGAACTTTTGTGAAACATCACACAGTGGAACATCTACGACAGCTTGAAGTCAAAACTGGATGGTCTTCAGAGATAGATGGGAGGGGTTGAGGAGAGCTGAAGGATGGGACTGAAAACAAACCAAATGTATGTATAAACTGGAAGTAGAAGCCCAAGTATTGTTGTCCATTAGTTTAATCCAATTAGGGGAAAATAATAAAGGGAAATATATTAAATAAGATATATATTTAAAATAATATATATTTACTAAACAATATATATATATGGGGGTTGGAGATGATGCAGTCAATTACAATGATGGAAGCTACAATCTGTCTGTAATATTAAAGCTCCTCTGCCCCCTAACAAAGTGATAAAGGTGTGTCAATGATGGAATAAACACAGACTGCTTGCTGCTGTTCCTGTTTCCAGATGTGTTTCTCTCAGAACTAAAAAAACAAACTGATCGAACCAACTCCCTCATACCATCAACAAATGAACTGTCAAATGAAATGGTACTCTCCCTCGGTTCAATCACGACACACGATGCACACGTACACGATGCACACATTCAGGGGCGGCAGGGAGCCTAGTAGTTAGAGCGGTGGGCCAGTAACCGGAAAGGTTGCTGGATCAAATCCCCGAGCTGACGAGGTAAAAATCTGTCGTTCTGCCCCTGAACAAGGCAATTAACCCACTGTTCCCTGGTAGGCTGTCATTGTAAATAAGAATGTGTTCTGAATGCCTAGTTAAATAAAATATAAACACATTCTCACACACACTGCTGTCCTTGTGTGTAGCTACAGAGTGTCAGTCAGGATTGAACAGCAGGAGCTTTTACTACATTATAAAACCAGCAACTTGGCTTTCAACATCTGTTTAGTAAATGGATTAGATACCTCAAAACGAGTGTGTGTGTGAGAGCTCGAGTGTGTAAAAGTGTACAAAGATCTTACCTTTCCCGACTCCATGACGGGTTCAGAGTCTCGACACCAGCTCCAACAACATGAACTGATCACACACACACTTACAGGGTAATCATCAATCCCTGGGATCACGCTGTGTCCACGCACTCATCTCGACATACACACAGCACTGGACAGAAAGACACACCGGAGCAGAGCACCTCTCTATCTGTACACCTTACTGGTGGCTGTTTATCATTCATGTCATCATTACCATCACACATGGTGCCTAACACACTTCCCCTCCTGTCTTAGGTTGTGTTTGTCACCGTTTTCATGGTGGTCTGTGATAGTGATTAGTGAACACACACACAGTGTCTGGGCTGGTATCCACTGTTCACACACACACCCTGGTCATCCTGAGCTCAGCACATTGGCTCTAAATGAGGGGGAAGGTCTGACACACACACACACACACACACACACACACACACAGGGAGGGACAGTATTAGGTAGGGTTAATGATATACCTTCAACAGGGACAAAGTCTGAGGGTCGGTGGCCTCAGCTGATAACTTACACTGCAACCCCTACACACACACACACATCACAGAATATAAACAGAAATACGAAAAAAAAGAAAAAAAGAATGTTCCAGTATCATTTATTTGACTGTTTTACAAAACATAGAAACCAAAACATTAGTGATGAGTTTGTCATTCAGAAACAAAGAGGTCTAGAGTTTTTCTTTTAAAGACAAGAGTCCAAAAGTAGTGATCAGCAGCCTGTTCACCAGATAGAGGTGTATCACACACACACACACACACACACACACACACACACACACACACACACACACACACACACACACACACACACACACACACACACACACACACACACACACACACACACACACACACACACACACACACACACACACACACACACACACACACACACACGTTCAATCAGCACAACTCTTTATTGCTAACATTCTAAAAAGCAACCTGTCTCCATAACAGTAACTTAAGCATGACATTTAAAGGATTTCCCAGACAAAAGGGTGTCCCCTGCACTTGTTTGTAATTTGAGGGAGTGGGTCTCGGTGAATGTAATATTTCTTTGATGAATGTGTTTGCAGTCACTAAATATACATACATGACCCACACCTCACAGAACTGTTGCATTCTGGGTAATGGAGTTCTACAGCATGGCTTAAAAAGCATGAAGGACAACAGCTTCAGATGTTCTCATCTTTGTTTTCAGAAATGCAAATGTTTAATAAAATGTCAAACATTTTTTTATAAATTAAGTTTTAAAAAAAAGATAAAATGATCATGTTCAATCTAAGGACATAAGATGCTATCAAATAGTTAAAATAAAATGGTAAACCAACAGAAAAGAGTGAACAACACAACGGTAGATAAATCAGTTTGCTTCATCATGCTTGGCACCGTACAAACAGAAAGGAGTCACAATCAGACCAGACCAATCAGGTGGGAGACAGCTTTACGCAATAATTCTTTACACACAGAGAAGATAAGACAGACAGACACAGAGTGGTTCATTCTCAGACAATTCTCAAATGATTCTCAGTTGAATCAGGTTTTCCTCTGGCATTTCAGCATAACATAAAACACACAAACTGAACGGCAGAAACTAGCAGTGTGCTGTGCAAGTTATCAAGCTCTTCACATTACAATTCAAAAGTTATTTTAATGTACCTAAATAAACAAGAAACAAAACTTGAACAATGTGTTATTTAAAAGACAGAATGAAAGCATATTTCTAGTAAACAGCAGAATGTTGTTATTCTTGTTTTGTTTTAACATGACAGTTTATCTGATGCAGCACCTTGAGAATTGAAAGACTTCAGAGTGGATAGAGGGACAGGAGGAGAAGAGGAGGGAGACAGAGGGACAGGAGGAGAAGAGGAGGGAGACAGAGGGACAGGAGAAGAAGAGGAGGGAGACAGAGGGACAGGAGGAGAAGAGGAGGGAGACAGAGGGACAGGAGGAGAAGAGGAGGGAGACAGAGGAACAGGAGGAGAAGAGGAGGGAGACAGAGGGACAGGAGGAGAAGATGAGGGAGACAGAGGGACAGGAGGAGAAGAGGAGGGAGACAGAGGGACAGGAGGAGAAGAGGAGGGAGACAGAGGGACAGGAGGAGAAGAGGAGGGAGACAGAGGGACAGGAGGAGAAGATGAGGGAGACAGAGGGACAGGAGGAGAAGAGGAGGGAGACAGAGGGACAGGAGGAGAAGAGGAGGGAGACAGAGGGACAGGAGGAGAAGAGGAGGGAGACAGAGGGACAGGAGGAGAAGAGGAGGGAGACAGAGGAACAGGAGGAGAAGAGGAGGGAGACAGAGGGACAGGAGGAGAAGAGGAGGGAGACAGAGGGACAGGAGGAGAAGAGGAGGGAGACAGAGGGACAGGAGGAGAAGAGGAGGGAGACAGAGGGACAGGAGGAGAAGATGAGGGAGACAGAGGCGGGGATTTTGTTTTAAAGGGACATAGCCAATATTTTAGAGAAGAGGGGTGGAGTGGTGGAGAGAGGGGTGGAGTGGTGGAGAGAGGGGGGGGAGTGAAGGATGAAGTGGAGGAGAGAAAGATTAGGATCCGGAAGTTCCGGTTCGTCTCCACAGACGGTAGTCGAGATCTTGGAAAACCGGGAAACCAGCGCCCCCGTTGATTCAGACTCCTCTTCATACCAGTCTTTATCTTTTTTATATTTTTATTATTTCATTCTTTATAGTCCTTTATGTCTGTTACAGTGTTGTAGTCTCTCAGTGTTTCACTGTCTTTAAGTTTGATTCTCTCAGAGCTTGATTCATTTACACTTCAATTCTTTCACACTGATTTGATATTTGATTCCCTCAGCGTTCGATTCATTCAGTGTTTGACTCTCTCAGTTAGATTCAGTGTTGGACTATCCCATTATTCAATTCACTTGTTTGATTCAGGGTGCGATTTGATTCTCTTGGTCCATTGTTTTAATTGGCTTCTGAAATTAGCGTTGGCCCGTGATCGACAGCTGAGCAGGCCAATAGGAAGATGGTGGCAGGAGTTAGTTTCACCAGTTCATCATGGAGCTACGGTTGAGGGTCATGAAGAAGACCTGACTGCTGCCTCCAGACCTCACCGATGCAAAGAACACCTAGACACACACCCACACACAAACACAAACAGCATGAGAAGACATGATTGATACAGGCAATAGAGAATATGAATGTGTGTGTGTGTGTGTGTGTGTGTGTGTGTGTGTGTGTGTGTGTGTGTGTGTGTGTGTGTGTGTGTGTGTGTGTGTGTGTGTGTGTGTGTGTGTGTGTGTGTGTGTGTGTGTGTGCATGTTGTTTACCTTGTCATTCCTCTCACACAGGAACTTGAGTCTCTGGGCTCTCTTGTGCATGAAGACCCCGTCCAGGTGTCCTGTCTCCACAGACCTGATCTCTATGGCCTTCTCCCCCCAGCCCATGATCTGGCTAGAGTGGATATAGGCTGGAGGAGCAAGGATAGAGAGAAAGAGAGAGAAAGAGAGAGAAAGAGAGAGAGATAGAGAGAGAGAGAGAGATAGATAGATAGAGGAGGGTAGATAGAGAGGATGAAGGAGAGAGTTAAAGAATACACTGTTAGTTTCACTGTAGACTACACTGTTCTATTATGGAACACAACAGAGTTGAGATTGAATCTGATTAAACTTCACATGAACCTAAACAAGTTCCCACAGGCCTAAAACGAAGCTGAGCTCACACAAACACCCACACAAAAACACACACACACACTCACCAACAGAAGTAGGCATCTCTCCCCACTGCAGCACGACGTCTTTAGTGATGCGTCCGTAGGTATTGACGTAGACTCCCTCATCTTCATAACACAACAACATCTCCATCCCGTCTGTCTTAGGAAGAATGACGATGGAATGGGGAGTCACCTGGGTCTGAATCTACAGATAGACAGAGGTAATGGTTATCTACTGTCTATCTCCCTGTACTATATATATCACACCACACACAGACTTACGTGTGAGGGGACGTAGATGTCGTAAGGGTTGCCAGAGTCGACGTCGATGACATGGAAGCCCAGGCTGGAGCCGTAGATGACCTTTAACCTCTGCCCCTCCTCCACCGTCAGGTCAACCAGCTGGGGGCGGTGCTGCAGGTCAGTGAACGACTGGGAGGTGGGGGGAGGGAGAAGTGTTACTATTGACCCCAGAGTAACTAGTATCAGACAACGTGACGGACCCCATAGTATTGTCACAGACAACGGTGCAACATTTCCTCTCAACCCGGTGTGGCAGCTACCTTGAAGGTAGTCCCTGTACATCCAGGATGTCTATCTAACTACAGCATCACATCTCAACCCGGTGTGGGAGCTACCTTGAAGGTAGTCCCTGTACTTCCAGGATGTCTACCTAAATACAGCATCACATCTCAACCCGGTGTGGCAGCTACCTTGAAGGTAGTCCCTGTACTTCCAGGATGTCTACCTAACTACAGCATCACATCTCAACCCGGTGTGGGAGCTACCTTGAAGGTAGTCCCTGTACTTCCAGGATGTCTATCTAACTACAGCATCACATCTCAACCCGGTGTGGCAGCTACCTTGAAGGTAGTCCCTGTACTTCCAGGATGTCTACCTAACTACAGCATCACATCTCAACCCGGTGTGGGAGCTACCTTGAAGGTAGTCTCTGTACTTCCAGGATGTCTATCTAACTACAGCATCACATCTCAACCCGGTGTGGCAGCTACCTTGAAGGTAGTCCCTGTACTTCCAGGATGTCTATCTAACTACAGTATCACATCTCAACCCGGTGTGGGAGCTACCTTGAAGGTAGTCCCTGTACTTCCAGGATGTCTACCTAACTACAGCATCACATCTCAACCCGGTGTGGGAGCTACCTTGAAGGTAGTCCCTGTACTTCCAGGATGTCTACCTAACTACAGCATCACATCTTAACCCGGTGTGGCAGCTACCTTGAAGGTAGTCCCTGTACTTCCAGGATGTCTACCTAACTACAGCATCACATCTCAACCCGGTGTGGGAGCTACCTTGAAGGTAGTCCCTGTACTTCCAGGATGTCTACCTAACTACAGCATCACACCTCGACCCGGTGTGGGAGCTACCTTGAAGGTAGTCCCTGTACTTCCAGGATGTCTACCTAACTACAGCATCACATCTCAACCCGGTGTGGCAGCTACCTTGAAGGTAGTCCCTGTACTTCCAGGATGTCTACCTAACTACAGCATCACATCTCAACCCGGTGTGGCAGCTACCTTGAAGGTAGTCCCTGTACTTCCAGGATGTCTACCTAACTACAGCATCACATCTCAACCCGGTGTGGCAGCTACCTTGAAGGTAGTCCCTGTACTTCCAGTATGTCTACCTAACTACAGTATCATATCTCAACCCGGTGTGGGAGCTACCTTGAAGGTAGTCCCTGTACTTCCAGGATGTCTACCTAACTACAGCATCACATCTCAACCCGGTGTGGGAGCTACCTTGAAGGTAGTCCCTGTACTTCCAGGATGTCTACCTAACTACAGCATCACATCTCAACCCGGTGTGGCAGCTACCTTGAAGGTAGTCCCTGTACTTCCAGGATGTCTACCTAACTACAGCATCACATCTCAACCCGGTGTGGCAGCTACCTTGAAGGTAGTCCCTGTACTTCCAGGATGTCTACCTAACTACAGCATCACATCTCAACCCGGTGTGGGAGCTACCTTGAAGGTAGTCCCTGTACTTCCAGGATGTCTACCTAACTACAGCATCACATCTCAACCCGGTGTGGGAGCTACCTTGAAGGTAGTCCCTGTACTTCCAGGATGTCTACCTAACTACAGCATCACACCTCGACCCGGTGTGGGAGCTACCTTGAAGGTAGTCCCTGTACTTCCAGGATGTCTATCTAACTACAGCATCACATCTCAACCCGGTGTGGCAGCTACCTTGAAGGTAGTCCCTGTACTTCCAGGATGTCTATCTAACTACAGCATCACATCTCAACCCGGTGTGGGAGCTACCTTGAAGGTAGTCCCTGTACTTCCAGGTTGTCTACCTAACTACAGCATCACATCTCAACCCGGTGTGGCAGCTACCTTGAAGGTAGTCCCTGTACTTCCAGGATGTCTACCTAACTACAGCATCACATCTCAACCCGGTGTGGCAGCTACCTTGAAGGTAGTCCCTGTACTTCCAGGATGTCTACCTAACTACAGCATCACATCTCAACCCGGTGTGGCAGCTACCTTGAAGGTAGTCCCTGTACTTCCAGGATGTCTACCTAACTACAGCATCACATCTCAACCCGGTGTGGCAGCTACCTTGAAGGTAGTCCCTGTACTTCCAGGATGTCTACCTAACTACAGCATCACATCTCAACCCGGTGTGGGAGCTACCTTGAAGGTAGTCCCTGTACTTCCAGGATGTCTACCTAACTACAGCATCACACCTCGACCCGGTGTGGGAGCTACCTTGAAGGTAGTCCCTGTACTTCCAGGATGTCTATCTAACTACAGCATCACATCTCAACCCGGTGTGGCAGCTACCTTGAAGGTAGTCCCTGTACTTCCAGGATGTCTATCTAACTACAGCATCACATCTCAACCCGGTGTGGGAGCTACCTTGAAGGTAGTCCCTGTACTTCCAGGATGTCTACTAACTACAGCATCACATCTCAACCCGGTGTGGCAGCTACCTTGAAGGTAGTCCCTGTACTTCCAGGATGTCTACCTAACTACAGCATCACATCTCAACCCGGTGTGAGCTACCTTGAAGGTAGTCCCTGTACTTCCAGGATGTCTACCTAACTACAGCATCACACCTCGACCCGGTGTGGGAGCTACCTTGAAGGTAGTCCCTGTACTTCCAGGATGTCTATCTAACTACAGCATCACATCTCAACCCGGTGTGGCAGCTACCTTGAAGGTAGTCCCTGTACTTCCAGGATGTCTATCTAACTACAGCATCACATCTCAACCCGGTGTGGGAGCTACCTTGAAGGTAGTCCCTGTACTTCCAGGATGTCTACCTAACTACAGCATCACATCTCAACCCGGTGTGGCAGCTACCTTGAAGGTAGTCCCTGTACTTCCAGGATGTCTACCTAACTACAGCATCACATCTCAACCCGGTGTGGCAGCTACCTTGAAGGTAGTCCCTGTACTTCCAGGATGTCTACCTAACTACAGCATCACATCTCAACCCGGTGTGGCAGCTACCTTGAAGGTAGTCCCTGTACTTCCAGGATGTCTACCTAACTACAGCATCACATCTCAACCCGGTGTGGCAGCTACCTTGAAGGTAGTCCCTGTACTTCCAGGATGTCTATCTAACTACAGCATCACATCTCAACCCGGTGTGGGAGCTACCTTGAAGGTAGTCACTGTACTTCCAGGATGTCTACCTAACTACAGCATCACATCTCAACCCGGTGTGGGAGCTACCTTGAAGGTAGTCCCTGTACTTCCAGGATGTCTACCTAACTACAGCATCACATCTCAACCCGGTGTGGGAGCTACCTTGAAGGTAGTCCCTGTACTTCCAGTATGTCTACCTAACTACAGTATCACATCTCAACCCGGTGTGGGAGCTACCTTGAAGGTAGTCCCTGTACTTCCAGGATGTCTATCTAACTACAGCATCACATCTCAACCCAGTGTGGCAGCTACCTTGAAGGTAGTCCCTGTACTTCCAGGATGTCTACCTAACTACAGCATCACATCTCAACCCGGTGTGGCAGCTACCTTGAAGGTAGTCCCTGTACTTCCAGGATGTCTACCTAACTACAGCATAAAATCTCAACCCGGTGTGGGAGCTACCTTGAAGGTAGTCCCTGTACTTCCAGGATGTCTACCTAACTACAGCATCACATCTCAACCCGGTGTGGGAGCTACCTTGAAGGTAGTCCCTGTACTTCCAGTATGTCTACCTAACTACAGCATCACATCTCAACCCGGTGTGGGAGCTACCTTGAAGGTAGTCCCTGTACTTCCAGGATGTCTACCTAACTACAGCATCACATCTCAACCCGGTGTGGCAGCTACCTTGAAGGTAGTCCCTGTACTTCCAGGATGTCTACCTAACTACAGCATCACATCTCAACCCGGTGTGGCAGCTACCTTGAAGGTAGTCCCTGTACTTCCAGGATGTCTACCTAACTACAGCATCACATCTCAACCCGGTGTGGCAGCTACCTTGAAGGTAGTCCCTGTACTTCCAGGATGTCTACCTAACTACAGCATCACATCTCAACCCGGTGTGGCAGCTACCTTGAAGGTAGTCCCTGTACTTCCAGGATGTCTACCTAACTACAGCATCACATCTCAACCCGGTGTGGCAGCTACCTTGAAGGTAGTCCCTGTACTTCCAGGATGTCTACCTAACTACAGCATCACATCTCAACCCGGTGTGGCAGCTACCTTGAAGGTAGTCCCTGTACTTCCAGGATGTCTACCTAACTACAGTATCACATCTCAACCCGGTGTGGGAGCTACCTTGAAGGTAGTCCCTGTACTTCCAGGATGTCTATCTAACTACAGCATCACATCTCAACCCGGTGTGGCAGCTACCTTGAAGGTAGTCCCTGTACTTCCAGGATGTCTACCTAACTACAGCATAAAATCTCAACCCGGTGTGGCAGCTACCTTGAAGGTAGTCCCTGTACTTCCAGGATGTCTATCTAACTACAGCATCACATCTCAACCCGGTGTGGCAGCTACCTTGAAGGTAGTCCCTGTACTTCCAGGATGTCTATCTAACTACAGCATCACATCTCAACCCGGTGTGGCAGCTACCTTGAAGGTAGTCCCTGTACTTCCAGGATGTCTACCTAACTACAGCATCACATCTCAACCCGGTGTGGCAGCTACCTTGAAGGTAGTCCCTGTACTTCCAGGATGTCTACCTAACTACAGCATCACATCTCAACCCGGTGTGGCAGCTACCTTGAAGGTAGTCCCTGTACTTCCAGGATGTCTACCTAACTACAGCATCACATCTCAACCCGGTGTGGCAGCTACCTTGAAGGTAGTCCCTGTACTTCCAGGATGTCTACCTAACTACAGCATCACATCTCAACCCGGTGTGGGAGCTACCTTGAAGGTAGTCCCTGTACTTCCAGGATGTCTACCTAACTACAGCATCACATCTCAACCCGGTGTGGGAGCTACCTTGAAGGTAGTCCCTGTACTTCTAGGATGTCTATCTAACTACAGCATCACATCTCAACCCGGTGTGGGAGCTACCTTGAAGGTAGTCCCTGTACTTCCAGGATGTCTACCTAACTACAGCATCACATCTCAACCCGGTGTGGGAGCTACCTTGAAGGTAGTCCCTGTACTTCCAGTATGTCTACCTAACTACAGCATCACATCTCAACCCGGTGTGGGAGCTACCTTGAAGGTAGTCCCTGTACTTCCAGGATGTCTACCTAACTACAGCATCACATCTCAACCCGGTGTGGCAGCTACCTTGAAGGTAGTCCCTGTACTTCCAGGATGTCTACCTAACTACAGCATCACATCTCAACCCGGTGTGGCAGCTACCTTGAAGGTAGTCCCTGTACTTCCAGGATGTCTACCTAACTACAGCATCACATCTCAACCCGGTGTGGCAGCTACCTTGAAGGTAGTCCCTGTACTTCCAGGATGTCTACCTAACTACAGCATCACATCTCAACCCGGTGTGGCAGCTACCTTGAAGGTAGTCCCTGTACTTCCAGGATGTCTACCTAACTACAGCATCACATCTCAACCCGGTGTGGCAGCTACCTTGAAGGTAGTCCCTGTACTTCCAGGATGTCTACCTAACTACAGCATCACATCTCAACCCGGTGTGGCAGCTACCTTGAAGGTAGTCCCTGTACTTCCAGGATGTCTACCTAACTACAGTATCACATCTCAACCCGGTGTGGGAGCTACCTTGAAGGTAGTCCCTGTACTTCCAGGATGTCTATCTAACTACAGCATCACATCTCAACCCGGTGTGGCAGCTACCTTGAAGGTAGTCCCTGTACTTCCAGGATGTCTACCTAACTACAGCATAAAATCTCAACCCGGTGTGGCAGCTACCTTGAAGGTAGTCCCTGTACTTCCAGGATGTCTATCTAACTACAGCATCACATCTCAACCCGGTGTGGCAGCTACCTTGAAGGTAGTCCCTGTACTTCCAGGATGTCTATCTAACTACAGCATCACATCTCAACCCGGTGTGGCAGCTACCTTGAAGGTAGTCCCTGTACTTCCAGGATGTCTACCTAACTACAGCATCACATCTCAACCCGGTGTGGCAGCTACCTTGAAGGTAGTCCCTGTACTTCCAGGATGTCTACCTAACTACAGCATCACATCTCAACCCGGTGTGGCAGCTACCTTGAAGGTAGTCCCTGTACTTCCAGGATGTCTACCTAACTACAGCATCACATCTCAACCCGGTGTGGCAGCTACCTTGAAGGTAGTCCCTGTACTTCCAGGATGTCTACCTAACTACAGCATCACATCTCAACCCGGTGTGGGAGCTACCTTGAAGGTAGTCCCTGTACTTCCAGGATGTCTACCTAACTACAGCATCACATCTCAACCCGGTGTGGGAGCTACCTTGAAGGTAGTCCCTGTACTTCTAGGATGTCTATCTAACTACAGCATCACATCTCAACCCGGTGTGGGAGCTACCTTGAAGGTAGTCCCTGTACTTCCAGGATGTCTACCTAACTACAGCATCACATCTCAACCCGGTGTGGGAGCTACCTTGAAGGTAGTCCCTGTACTTCCAGGATGTCTATCTAACTACAGCATCACATCTCAACCCGGTGTGGGAGCTACCTTGAAGATAGTCCCTGTACTTCCAGGATGTCTATCTAACTACAGCATCACATCTCAACCCGGTGTGGCAGCTACCTTGAAGGTAGTCCCTGTACTTCCAGGATGTCTACCTAACTACAGCATCACATCTCAACCCGGTGTGGGAGCTACCTTGAAGGTAGTCCCTGTACTTCCAGGATGTATACCTAACTACAGCATCACATCTCAACCCGGTGTGGCAGCTACCTTGAAGGTAGTCCCTGTACTTCCAGGATGTCTATCTAACTACAGCATCACATCTCAACCCGGTGTGGGAGCTACCTTGAAGGTAGTCCCTGTACTTCCAGGATGTCTACCTAACTACAGCATCACATCTCAACCCGGTGTGGCAGCTACCTTGAAGGTAGTCCCTGTACTTCCAGGATGTCTACCTAACTACAGCATCACATCTCAACCCGGTGTGGGAGCTACCTTGAAGGCCATGAACTTGTGGTAGGGTTTGGGGGCCCAGGCATAGATCTCCACTGCGTTCTTCTGAGCGATCACCAGGAACTTGATCCTCTCGTACTTTACTGGAAACAACAACACACAGGAGAGAGTCAACAACACACAGGAGAGAGTCAACAACACACACAGAAGAGACAGCAACACACACACAAAAGGTGGGTCCGTCACACACACACACACACACACACACACACACACACACACACACACACACACACACACACACACACACACACACACACACACACACACACACACACACACACACACACACACACACACACACACACACACACAGAGAGAGAGGGGAGAGAGTTCCGTACCGACTTTGTAGTGTACGCAGCCCTCCAGCTCTCCTACAGTGACCCATCCCTGCTTCTTCTCCACCTCGGGGTCATTGTGGAGTATCCTGTTCCTCAGCCAGGACAGGTAGTACACACGCAGCTTATTCTTCTTCCCTGGAGGAGGAGAGAGAGTGAGAGAAAACAGAGATGTCTCTATCAGAACAGATATGTTCTACAGGCCTCCAGTTCTTTAACTAACAGAGCAACGTTCTCCCTCTGTGGTCATGTTGCGGTTATGACCTCTGTGGTCAGTCGGTAATACCTGATATAGTAACCAGGACATTAAGTCCCTCCAGGACGTCCATCTGTAGGAAGCGTCTCCTGGTTATCAGGTTATAGACCTTCCCCTGACCGCTACGGTCAAGCAACATCAAACCATTCTCTGTCCCCACCAGCAGGTTCACACCTAGAGAGACAGAGAGAGAGACAGAGAGAGAGAGAGGAGAGAGAGAGAGAGAGTTTCCAAAGAGTCAGAGAGAGACAAAGAGAGAGCGGGAGAGACAGAGAGAGAGAGAGGAGAGAGAGAGTTTCCAAAGAGTCAGAACGAGACAAAGAGAGAGGGGGAGAGACAGAGAGGAGAGAGAGAGTTTCCAAAGAGACAGAGAGAGACAAAGAGAGAGGGGGAGAGACAGAGAGAGAGAGAGAGGAGAGAGAGAGTTTCCAAAGAGACAGAGAGAGACAAAGAGAGAGGGGGAGAGACAGAGAGAGGAGAGAGAGAGTATCCAAAGAGAGAGAGAGGAGAGAGAGAGTTTCCAAAGAGTCAGAGAGAGACAAAGAGAGAGGGGGAGAGATAGAGAGAGAGAGAGGAGAGAGAGAGTTTCCAAAGAGACAGAGAGAGAGAGAGTTTCCAAAGAAACAGAGAGAGACAAAGAGAGAGGGGGAGAGATAGAGAGAGAGAGAGGAGAGAGAGAGTTTCCAAAGAGACAGAGAGAGAGAGTTTCCAAAGAGACAGAGAGAGACAAAGAGAGAGGGGGAGAGACAGAGAGAGAGAGAGAGAGGAGAGAGAGAGTTTCCAAAGAGACAGAGAGAGAGAGAGTTTCCAAAGAGACAGAGAGAGACAAAGAGAGAGGGGGAGAGACAGAGAGATAGAGAGGAGAGAGAGAGTTTCCAAAGAGACAGAGAGAGACAAAGAGAGAGGGGGAGAGACAGAGAGAGAGAGAGGAGAGAGAGAGTTTCCAAAGAGACAGAGAGAGACAAAGAGAGAGGGGGAGAGACAGAGAGAGAGAGGAGAGAGAGAGTTTCCAAAGAGACAGAGAGAGACAAAGAGAGAGGGGGAGAGACAGAGAGAGAGAGAGGAGAGAGAGAGTTTCCAAAGAGACAGAGAGAGAGAGAGAGTTTCCAAAGAGACAGAGAGAGACAAAGAGAGAGGGGGAGAGACAGAGAGAGAGAGAGGAGAGAGATAGTTTCCAAAGAGACAGAGAGGAGAGAGAGAGAGTTTCCAAAGAGACAGAGAGAGACAAAGAGAGAGGGGGAGAGACAGAGAGAGAGAGGAGAGAGAGAGTATCCAAGAGACAGAGAGGAGAGAGAGAGTTTCCAAAGAGACAGAGAGAGACAAAGAGAGAGGGGGAGAGACAGAGAGAGAGAGAGGAGAGAGAGAGTATCCAAGAGACAGAGAGAGAGAGAGAGGAGAGAGAGACAGAGAGAGAGAGAGAGTATCCAAAGAGACAGAGAGAGACAACGAGAGAGGGGGAGAGACAGAGAGAGAGAGAGGAGAGAGAGAGTATCCAAGAGACAGAGAGAGAGAGAGAGGAGAGAGAGACAGAGAGAGAGAGAGAGTTTCCAAAGAGTCAGAGAGAGACAAAGAGAGAGGGGGAGAGACAGAGAGAGAGAGAGAGAGAGAGAGAGTTTACAAAAAGACAGAGAGAGACAAAGAGAGAGGGGGAGAGACAGAGAGAGAGAGAGAGAGGAGAGAGAGAGTTTCCAAAGAGACAGATAGAGACAAAGAGAGAGGGGGAGAGACAGAGAGAGAGAGAGAGGAGAGAGAGAGTATCCAAAGAGAGAGAGAGGAGAGAGAGTTTCCAGAGTCAGAGAGAGACAAAGGGAGAGGGGGAGAGATAGAGAGAGAGAGAGAGGAGAGAGAGAGTTTCCAAAGAGACAGAGAGAGAGAGTTTCCAAAGAGACAGAGAGAGACAAAGAGAGAGGGGGAGAGATAGAGAGAGAGAGAGGAGAGAGAGAGTTTCCAAAGAGACAGAGAGAGAGAGAGAGAGAGTTTCCAAAGAGACAGAGAGAGACAAAGAGAGAGGGGGAGAGACAGAGAGAGAGAGAGAGGAGAGAGAGAGTTTCCAAAGAGACAGAGAGAGACAAAGAGAGAGGGGGAGAGATAGAGAGAGAGAGAGGAGAGAGAGAGTTTCCAAAGAGACAGAGAGAGAGAGAGTTTCCAAAGAGACAGAGAGAGACAAAGAGAGAGGGGGAGAGAGAGAGATAGAGAGGAGAGAGAGAGTTTCCAAAGAGACAGAGAGAGAGTTTCCAAAGAGACAGAGAGAGACAAAGAGAGAGGGGGAGAGAGAGAGAGAGAGAGAGGAGAGAGAGAGTTTCCAAAGAGTCAGAGAGGAGAGAGAGAGTTTCCAAAGAGACAGAGAGAGACAAAGAGAGAGGGGGAGAGACAGAGAGAGAGAGAGAGGAGAGAGAGAGTTTCCAAAGAGACAGAGAGAGACAAAGAGAGAGGGGGAGAGACAGAGAGAGAGAGAGGAGAGAGAGAGTTTCCAAAGAGAAAGAGAGAGAGAGAGTTTCCAAAGAGACAGAGAGAGACAAAGAGACAGGGGGAGAGACAGAGAGAGAGAGAGGAGAGAGAGAGTTTCCAAAGAGACAGAGAGGAGAGAGAGAGTTTCCAAAGAGACAGAGAGAGACAAAGAGAGAGGGGGAGAGACAGAGAGAGAGAGAGGAGAGAGAGAGTATCCAAGAGACAGAGAGGAGAGAGAGAGTTTCCAAAGAGACAGAGAGAGACAAAGAGAGAGGGGGAGAGACAGAGAGAGAGAGAGGAGAGAGAGAGTATCCAAGAGACAGAGAGGAGAGAGAGAGTTTCCAAAGAGACAGAGAGAGACAAAGAGAGAGGGGGAGAGACAGAGAGAGAGAGGAGAGAGAGAGAGTATCCAAGAGACAGAGAGGAGAGAGAGAGTTTCCAAAGAGACAGAGAGAGACAAAGAGAGAGGGGGAGAGACAGAGAGAGAGAGAGGAGAGAGAGAGTATCCAAGAGACAGAGAGAGAGAGAGAGGAGAGAGAGACAGAGAGAGAGAGAGAGAGAGAGTATCCAAAGAGACAGAGAGAGACAATGAGAGAGGGGGAGAGACAGAGAGAGAGAGAGGAGAGAGAGAGTTTCCAAAGAGTCAGAGAGAGACAAAGAGAGAGGGGGAGAGACAGAGAGAGAGAGAGGAGAGAGAGAGTTTCCAAAGAGACAGAGAGAGAGAGAGAGGAGAGAGAGACAGAGAGAGAGAGAGGAGAGAGAGAGTTTCCAAAGAGTCAGAGAGACAAAGAGAGAGGGGAAGAGACAGAGAGAGAGAGAGGAGAGAGAGAGTTTCCAAAGAGTCAGAGAGACAAAGAGACAGAGAGAGAGAGAGGAGAGAGAGAGTTTCCAAAGAGTCAGAGAGACAAAGAGAGAGGGGGAGAGACAGAGAGAGAGAGAGGAGAGAGAGAGTTTCCAAAGAGACAGAGAGACAAAGAGATAGGGGAGAGACAGAGAGAGGAGAGAGAGAGTTTGCAAAGAGACACAGAGAGAGGAGAGAGAGAGTTTCCAAAGAGACACAGAGAGAGGGGAGAGAGAGAGTTTCAAAAGAGACACAGAGAGGGGGGAGAGATAGAGTTTCAAAGAGAGAGAGAAAGAGAGAGAGAGAGAGAGAGCGAGAGAGAGGGATTATTCATTGTCAGTGTGCATGTGGGAATACAATTGAGTGAGTTACATACGTGCATGTGCATTCATGTGTGTGAGAGACTTGCCTGTGTGTGTTCACATGTGTGTGAGAGACTTTGACTGTGTGTGTTCACATGTGTGTGAGAGACTTTGACTGTGTGTGTGTGTGCACATGTGTGTGAGAGACTTTGCCTGTGTGTGTGTGTTCACATGTGTGTGAGAGACTTTGCCTGTGTGTGTGTTCACATGTGTGTGAGAGACTTTGCCTGTGTGTGTTCACATGTGTGTGAGAGACTTTGCCTGTGTGTGTGTTCACATGTGTGTGAGAGACTTTGCCTGTGTGTGTTCACATGTGTGTGAGAGACTTTGCCTGTGTGTGTTCACATGTGTGTGAGAGACTTTGCTTGTGTGTGTTCACATGTGTGAGAGACTTTGACTGTGTGTGTGTTCACATGTGTGTGAGAGACTTTGCCTGTGTGTGTGTTCACATGTGTGTGAGAGACTTTGCCTGTGTGTGTTCACATGTGTGTGAGAGACTTTGCCTGTGTGTGTGTGTGCACATGTGTGTGAGAGACTTTGCCTGTGTGTGTGTGTGCACATGTGTGTGAGAGACTTTGCCTGTGTGTGTGTGTTCACATGTGTGTGAGAGACTTTGCCTGTGTGTATGTGTTCACATGTGTGTGTGTGTGTGTTCACATGTGTGTGAGAATATCTAGTGTCTAGTGTCTTACCCCAAAGAGCAGCACACAGTATCTCAGAGTTGAAGCGCTTCTTGTATTTGCGTATCTCAGGCGTGTCACTGTGAGGTCGTATGTTGGTTGGGTTCACATTGACCACGCTGATCTTTCTGGCCTCGGCTAGTCTGGCCTGCTCCTGATGCAGCAACTCACTGGTGAACAGACCTGAAACCACAGAACAACGTTATAGTATAGTGGAGGCAGGTAGCCCAGAGGGTAGAGCCTTGGGCCACTAACCAAAAGGTTGCTGGTTTGAATCCCTGAGCCGACAAGGTGAAACATCTGCTGCTGTGCCCTTGAGCAAGGCACTTAACCCTAATTGCTCTAAGGTCGCCGCTGACCCTGGCCTTGACCCCGCTCACCAAGGGTGTCTCTGGGAGAGTTGGGATATTCAAAAACACATTTCCATTTCACACATGTATTAATACACACTTATACATGTGTAAAATAGGACAAATAGAAGCACAGTTGTGTTTTGTAATGTTTACACTACATTACAACCTTACAACAACATAAACATAACATTACAGCAACCAAAGAATAACCTTACAATAACATTAACACAACATTACCAGCTGAGCTCTCTTCCTCGTCTTCAGTAGGGGAGGTCTGATAGGACTGTGGGTCACCGAATGGGGAGGAGGCTTTAGATCCAAATTGCTGGAAAGAAACAAGCATTGAGCACAACTGTAGAATAAAAAAATAAAAAAATACAACACTGTGTGTGTGTGTGTGTGTGTGTGTGTGTGTGTGTGTGTGTGTGAGTGAGTGAGGTGTGT
>NC_068457.1:18693337-18708337 GCF_023373465.1 Oncorhynchus keta | reverse complement strand
CTAGCTTTCAGCTAGATGCTTTCAGCTAGATGCTTTCAGCTAGATGCTTTCAGCTCCCTGGATGCTAGCTTTCAGCTAGATGCTTTCAGCTAGATGCTTTCAGCTCCCTGGATGCTAGCTTTCAGCTAGATGCTTTCAGCTAGATGCTTTCAGCTTCACAAACATACTTTAGAATTCCAAAAGTCTGACTTGGTCAGACCTCCAAAGTGATGTTAAGTTGAGCTTACACACATCCCACTAAAACCTTGAATGAATGGGCCATACTGGTTATACAGAGAACTGAGAGAGAGAAGAGAGAGAGAGAGAGAGGTAGAAACAGAGAGATATAAAAAGGGGAGGTCACTAACCTCATCTATGGCTTTCTTATAGCTCTGATAGAAGGGGATGAACAGCAGAAGAGATTGAGGAGGAGAGAAGGAAGGAGAAAGACAGGGAGGAAAAGAGAGACATAAGCAGCAGAAGTGGAGAAAGCCTGACTCCCAGAAAGAATCGAGGTGTGTGTTTGTGTGTGAGTGTGTGTCACTCACGGCAGGTCTGCTGGGTCTGCCTGAGTCTCGCCCCTCCTCCGGTCTGATCCTGACCTCCTGAGTGGCTTCTGCTGGGGGGGAGGTCTCCTGGACTGGTGGACCTATCACAGCATAAGGGAGGAGTCAACATCAATATTCACAAAGAGTATCAACAGACAAATACATGTACTCATCAGTCACATATATATATATGTGTGTGTGTGTGTGTGTACCTCTCTGTGATGAAGGTGAGGATGAGGAGGAGGAGTGAGAGGACCTCTGTAGAGCAGTATCGAGACACAACTCTGAAGCTCTCAGGTCTGGATGACTGAAAGAACACACACACTGTTAATACACACTGTAATTACATATACAGTACACACACACCAGGGTTGGGGTCAATGCCATTTCATTTCAGAAAGTAAACCTAATTCCAATTCCTCATTGAAAAGCATTGAAGTGAAAAGCAATTTCAGTGCACTTCCTGAATTGACTGGAATTTAAATGGAATTGAGCCCGACCCTGACACACACACACACACACACACACACACACACACACACACACACACACACACACACACACACACACACACACACACACACACACACACACACACACACACACACACACACACACACACACACACACCTGTCTCGTATGAGTCCCTGTGCGTTGGGGGAGTTTTTCCTCATCAGGGCTGGGGAGATGGAGGTGGTTCTCTGAGGGACCTTAGGGGGAAGCTCATCGTCCTCTCGGCTAGTGGTACGAGGTGGAGGGGCGGATTCGAGTCAGAGGTGGGGTCAGAGTTCTGACGGGGGGGCATGCCTCCCCCCTCCTCCCCTCTCCTCCCCATCCCCCCCGCCTCTCCTCCTGTGCCCTCCTGCAGAGACTGAGAGCCTGTCATGGTCTTCACTGGAATCAGATGGGCCATCTGGAGAGAGAGAATGAGATAAAACACTGAATTATGGGAAAGTCCGTTCTCATTTTCTAATTCCATCAGACAGACATACTGCTTGTTGACTGTAGTATAGGCTACAGCATAGTAGTATGCAATATCAAATACAATTACAGGTTGTGTGTATATTGTATATTTGTAAATGTCAACACACACACACACGCACACACAGAGAGACAGACAGACAGACGACAGAAGGGACAGACACACACCTGTGGTTCGACTGGGCGGTGTGTTGGTGGGGTGCGGGCCGGCTGCATCCCTGCAGTGCTGAAGGCCTCGGAGCGAGGAGGCAGGGAGGCCTCAGAGACCCGACTGGAGACGGCCTTATGCTGCAGCGCAGGAGAACACTGTCTGTTCAGCTTGGACCGCTCCTCCACCTGACACACATCATCATGATTATTAGACTAACTGGACGTTACCAAAAGGTTAATACGGTGTTGTCTACAGTTTTCTAGAGGCACTGAGGCAGGCTCATCATTGCATGTTGATCCGAGCAATCAATCATGCAATTAATGGTTAGGATCAACTGGTACTCCTCTACAAGCTGTAACAGATGGAGAGAGCGCGGGGATGATAGAGAGAGTGAACGGGGATGATAGAGAGAGCGAGCGGGGATGATAGAGAGAGCGAGCGGGGTTGATAGAGAGAGCGCGCGGGGATGATAGAGAGAGAGCGCGGGGATGATAGAGAGAGCGAGCAGGGTTGATAGAGAGAGCGCGCGGGGATGATAGAGAGAGCGCGCGGGGAGGATAGAGAGAGAGCGCGGGGATGATAGAGAGAGCGAGCGGGGATGATAGAGAGAGCGAGTGGGGATGATAGAGAGAGAGCGCGGGGATGACAGAGAGAGAGCGCGGGGATGATAGAGAGAGCGCGGGGATGATAGAGAGAGAGCGCGGGGATGATAGAGAGAGCGAGCGGGGATGATAGAGAGAGAGCGCGGGGATGATAGAGAGAGTGCGCGGGGATGATAGAGCGAGAGCGCGGGGATATTAGAGAGAGCGAGGGGATGATAGAGAGAGCGAGCGGGGATGATAGAGAGAGCGAGTGGGGATGATAGAGAGAGAGCGCGGGGATGACAGAGAGAGAGCGCGGGGATGATAGAGAGAGCGCGCGGGGATGATAGAGAGAGAGCGCGGGATGATAGAGAGAGCAGAGTCAGGGATGATAGAGAGAGAGAGCGGGATGATAGAGAGAGTGCGCGGGGATGATAGAGCGAGAGCGCGGGATATTAGAGAGAGCGAGGGATGATAGAGAGAGCGCGGGGATGATAGAGAGAGCGAGCGGGGATGAGAGAGAGAGAGCGCGGGGATGACAGAGAGCGAGCGAGGGGATGATAGAGAGAGCGAGCGAGGGGATGATAGAGAGAGCGAGCGGGGATGATAGAGAGAGCGATCGGGGTTGATAGAGAGAGCGCGCGGGGATGATAGAGAGAGCGAGCGGGGATGAGAGAGAGAGAGCGCGGGGATGACAGAGAGCGAGCGAGGGGATGATAGAGAGACCGAGCGGGGATGATAGAGAGAGCGCGGGATGATAGAGAGAGCGAGCGGGGATGATAGAGAGAGAGCGTGGGGATGATAGAGAGAGAGCGCGGGGATGATAGAGAGCGCGGGGATGATAGAGAGCGCGGGGATGATAGGGAGAGAGCGCAGGGATGATAGAGAGAGAGCGCGGGGATAATAGAGAGAGAGCGCGGGGATGATAGGGAGAGAGCGCAGGGATGATAGGGAGAGAGCGGAGTTGGAGGAGAGGAGGATGGAGGAGAGGTGGATGGAGGAGAGGAGGAGAGGGGGATAGAGGAGAGGAGGAGAGGGGGATGGAGGAGAGGAGGATGGAGGAGAGGAGGAGAGGGGGGATGGAGGAGAGGCGGAGAGGGGGTGGAGGAGAGGGGGATGGAGGAGAGAAGGAGAGGGGGTGGAGGAGAGGGGGATGAGGGAGAGGGGATGGAGGAGAGGCAGAGAGGGGATGGAGGAGAGGACGAGAGGGGGATGGAGGAGAGGGGGATGGAGGAGAGGCAGAGAGGGGGATGGAGGAGAGGCAGAGAGGGGGATGGAGGAGAGGCAGAGATGGGGATGGAGAGAGCAGAGAGGGGATGGAGGAGAGGGGGATGGAGGAGAGGGGATGGAGGAGAGGAGAGGATGGAGGAGAGACAGAGAGGGGATGGAGGAGAGGCAGAGGGGGGGATGGAGGAGAGGCAGAGAGGGGACAGAGGAGAGGGGGATGAAGGAGAGGGGATGGAGGAGAGGCAGAGAGGATGGAGGAGAGGACGAGAGATGGAGAAGAGGGGGATGGAGGAGAGGCAGAGAGGGGATGGAGAGAGGCAGAGAGGGGGTGAGAGGAGAGGGGGATGGAGGAGAGAGAGAGGGGATGAGAGAGACAGAGGGGGATGGAGGAGGAGGAGAGGGGGGATGGAGAGAGGAGAGGGGGATGGAGGAGAGGCAGAGAGGGGATGGAGGAGAGAGAGAGGGGGAGAGAGAGACAGAGAGGGGGATGGAGGAGGGGATGGAGAGAGGCAGAGAGGGGGATGGAGGAGAGGACGAGAGGGGATGGAGGAGAGGGACAGGAGGAGAGGCAGAGGGGGATGGAGGAGAGGGGCATGAGGAGAGGAGGAGAGGGGATGGAGGAGAGGGGGATGGAGAGAGGAGGAGAGGGGATGGAGGAGAGGGGATGGAGGAGAGGCAGAGAGGGGGATGGAGGAGAGGACGAGAGGGGGATGGAGGAGAGGGCATGAAGGAGAGGCGAGAGAGGGGGATGGAGGAGAGGGGCATGGAGGAGAGGAGGAGAGAGGGATGGAGGAGAGGGGATGGAGGAGAGGAGAGAGGGGGATGGAGGAGAGGCAGAGAGGGGGATGGAGGAGAGGGGGATGGAGGAGAGGCAGAGAGGGGGATGGAGGAGAGGACGAGAGGGGGATGGAGGAGAGTGGGATGAAGGAGAGGGGGATGAAGGAGAGGCAGAGAGGGGGATGGAGGAGAGGGGGATGGAGGAGAGGCAGAGAGGGGGATGGAGGAGAGGCAGAGAGGGGGATGGAGGAGAGGATGAGAGGGGGATGGAGGAGAGGGGTATGGAGGAGAGGCGTAGAGGGGGATGGAGGAGAGGGGCATGGAGGAGAGGGGATGGAGGAGAGGAGGAGAGGGGGATGGAGGAGAGGGGTATGGAGGAGAGGAGAGAGGGGTGGAGAGAGGGATGGAGAGAGAGTCAGAGAGGGGATGGAGGAGAGGGGGATGGAGGAGAGGCAGAGAGGATTGCACCAGAGAGGGGATGGAGGAGAGGGCAGAGAGGGGCAGAGAGGGGATGGAGGAGAGGCAGAGAGGGGGATGGAGGAGAGGGGATGGAGGATGAGGCAGAGAGGGGATGGAGGAGAGGGGGATGGAGGAGAGGCAGAGAGGGGGGATGGAGGAGGAGGGAGAGAGGGGCATGGAGGAGAGGCAGAGAGGGGATGGAGGAGAGGGGGATGGAGGAGAGGCAGAGAGGGGGATGGAGGAGAGGGGATGGAGGAGAGGCAGAGAGGGGATGGAGGAGAGGCAGAGATGGGGATGGAGGAGAGGCAGAGGGGGATGGAGGAGAGGCAGAGGGGGGATGGAGGAGAGGCAGAGGGGGATGGAGGAGAGGCAGAGATGGGGATGGAGGAGAGGCAGAGAGGGGATGGAGGAGAGGCAGAGAGGGGGATGGAGGAGAGGCAGAGGGGGATGGAGGAGAGGCAGAGAGGGGATGGAGGAGAGGCAGAGAGGGGGATGGAGGAGAGGCAGAGAGGGGGATGGAGGAGAGGCAGAGAGGGGATGGAGGAGGAGGCAGAGAGGGGATGGAGGAGAGGCAGAGATGGGGATGGAGGAGAGGCAGAGATTGGGATGGAGGAGAGGCAGAGAGGGGATGGAGGAGAGGCAGAGAGGGGATGGAGGAGAGGCAGAGATTGGGATGGAGGAGAGGCAGAGAGGGGGATGGAGGAGAGGGGGATGGAGGAGAGGCAGAGGGGGATGGAGGAGAGGCAGAGAGGGGGATGGAGGAGAGGGGGAGGGAGGAGAGGCAGAGAGGGGGATGGAGGAGAGGCAGAGAGGGGGATGGAGGAGAGGCAGAGAGGGGGATGGAGGAGAGGCAGAGAGGGGGATGGAGGAGAGGCAGAGAGGGGATGGAGGAGAGGCAGAGAGGGGGATGGAGGAGAGGCAGAGAGGGGGATGGAGGAGAGGCAGAGAGGGGGATGGAGGAGAGGCAGAGAGGGGGATGGAGGAGAGGCAGAGAGGGGGATGGAGGAGAGGCAGAGATGGGGATGGAGGAGAGGCAGAGAGGGGGATGGAGGAGAGGCAGAGAGGGGATGGAGGAGAGGCAGAGAGGGGGATGGAGGAGAGGCAGAGATGGGGATGGATGGAGGCAGAGAGGGGGGATGGAGGAGAGGGGATGGAGGAGAGAGAGGGGGATGGAGGAGAGGGGGATGGAGGAGAGGCAGAGAGGGGGATGGAGGAGAGGCAGAGAGGGGGATGGAGGAGAGGCAGAGAGGGGATGGAGGAGAGGCAGAGAGGGGGATGGAGGAGAGGCAGAGAGGGGGATGGAGGAGAGGCAGAGAGGGGGATGGAGGAGAGGGGATGGAGGAGAGGCAGAGAGGGGGATGGAGGGGGATGGAGGAGAGGCAGAGAGGGGGATGGAGGAGAGGCAGAGAGGGGGATGGAGGAGAGGCAGAGAGGGGGATGGAGGAGAGGCAGAGATGGGGATGGAGGAGAGGCAGAGAGGGGGATGGAGGAGAGGCAGAGAGGGGGATGGAGGAGAGGCAGAGAGGGGGATGGAGGAGGCAGGATGGGGATGGAGGAGAGGCAGAGAGGGGATGGAGGAGAGGCAGAGAGGGGGGATGGAGAGAGGCAGAGAGGGGATGGAGGAGAGGCAGAGAGGGGATGGAGGAGAGGCAGAGAGGGGATGGAGGAGAGGCAGAGAGGGGGGATGGAGGAGAGGCAGAGAGAGGGGGATGGAGGAGAGGCAGAGGGGATGGAGGAGAGGCAGAGAGGGGATGGAGGAGAGGCAGAGAGGGGATGGAGGAGAGGGGGAGGGGGATGGAGGAGAGGCAGAGATGGGGATGGAGGAGAGGCAGAGAGGGGGATGGAGGAGAGGCAGAGAGGGGATGGAGGAGAGGCAGAGAGGGGGGATGGAGGAGGGCAGAGATGGGGATGGAGGAGAGGCAGAGAGGGGATGGAGGAGAGGCAGGAGGGGGATGGAGAGAGGCAGAGAGGGGGATGGAGGAGAGGCAGAGATGGGGATGGGATGAGAGAGAGAGGGGGATGGAGGAGGGGGATGGAGGAGAGGCAGAGAGGGGGATGGAGGAGAGGGGGAGAGATGGGGGGATGGAGGAGAGGCAGAGAGGGGGATGGAGGAGAGGCAGAGAGGGGGATGGAGGAGAGGCAGAGAGGGGGATGGAGGAGAGGCAGAGAGGGGGATGGAGGAGGCAGAGAGGGGGATGGAGGATGAGGAGAGAGAGGGGATGGAGGAGAGGCAGAGAGGGGATGGGAGGAGAGGAGGGAGAGGCAGAGATGGGGATGGAGGAGAGGCAGAGAGGGGGATGGAGGATGGAGGAGAGGCAGAGATGGGGATGGAGGAGAGGCAGAGAGGGGGGATGGGGATGGAGAGGCAGAGAGGGGGATGGAGGAGAGGCAGAGATGGGGATGGAGGAGAGGCAGAGAGGGGGATGGAGGAGGAGAGGCAGAGAGGGGGATGGAGGAGGAGAGGCAGAGATGGGGATGGAGGAGAGGCAGAGAGGGGGATGGAGGAGAGGGGGATGGGGATGGAGGAGAGGCAGAGAGGGGGATGGAGGAGAGGGAGATGGAGGAGAGGCAGAGGGGGATGGAGGAGAGGCAGAGATGGGGATGGAGGAGGGGGGAGGAGAGAGGCAGATGGAGGAGAGGAGGCAGAGGGGGGGATGGAGGAGAGGGGGAGGAGGGGGATGGAGGAGAGGGCATGGAGGAGAGGAGGAGAGGGGGATGGAGGAGAGGGGCATGGAGGAGAGGCAGAGAGGGGATGGAGGAGAGGGGCATGGAGGAGAGGCGTAGAGGGGGATGGAGGAGAGGGGCATGGAGGAGAGGCGTAGAGGGGGATGTGGAGGAGAGGGGCATGGAGGAGAGGAGGAGAGGGGGATGGAGGAGAGGGGGATGGAGGAGAGGAGGAGAGGGGGATGGAGGAGAGGGGGATGGAGGAGAGGGGGATGGAGGAGACGGGGATGGAGGAGAGAGGGGGATGGAGGAGAGGGGGATGGAGGAGACGGGGATGAAGGAGACGGGGAAGGAGGAGAGGGGTTGGAGGAGAGGGGGATGGAGGAGAGGAGGAGAGGGGGTTGGAGGAGAGGGGTTGGAGGAGAGGGGGATGGAGGAGACGGGGATGGAGGAGAGGGGATGGAGGAGAGGGGGATGGAGGAGAGGGATGGAGGAGAGGAGGAGAGGGGGTTGGAGGAGAGGGGGATGGAGGAGACGGGGATGGAGGAGACGGGGATGGAGGAGACGGGGATGGAGGAGACGGGGTTGGAGGAGACGGGATGGAGGAGAGGGGGATGGAGGAGAGGGGGATGGAGGAGAGGGGGATAGAGGAGAGGGGGATGGAGGAGAGGGGATGGAGGAGAGGGGGATAGAGGAGACGGGGTTGGAGGAGACGGGGTTGGAGGAGAGGGGGATGGAGGAGAGGGGGATAGAGGAGAGGGGGATGGAGGAGAGGGGGATGGAGGAGAGGGGGATAGAGGAGAGGGGGATGGAGGAGAGGGGGATAGAGGAGAGGAAGAGAGGGGGATGGAGGAGACGGGATGGAGGAGAGGGGGATGGAGGAGAGGGGGATGGAGGAGAGGGGGATAGAGGAGAGGAAGAGAGGGGGATGGAGGAGAGGGGGATAGAGGAGAGGAAGAGAGGGGATGGAGGAGACGGGATGGAGGAGAGGGGGATGGAGGAGAGGGGGATAGAGGAGAGGAAGAGAGGGGGATGGAGGAGACGGGATGGAGGAGACGGGGATGGAGGAGACGGGGATGGAGGAGACGGGGATGGAGGAGACGGGGATGGAGGAGACGGGGATGGAGGAGAGGGGGATGGAGGAGAGGGGGATGGAGGAGAGGGGGATGGAGGAGACGGGGATGGAGGAGACGGGGATGGAGGAGAGGGGGATGGAGGAGAGGGGGATGGAGGAGAGGGGGATAGAGGAGAGGGGGATGGAGAAGAGGGGGATAGAGGAGAGGAAGAGAGGGGGTGGAGGACACGGGATGGAGGAGAGGGGGATAGAGGAGAGGGGGATGGAGGAGAGGGGGATAGAGGAGAGGGGGGGATGGAGGAGAGGGGGATGGAGGAGGAGAGGGATAGAGGAGAGGGGATGGAGGAGAGGGGGATAGAGAAGAGGGGGATGGAGGAGAGGGGGATAGAGGAGAGGGGGATGGAGGAGAGGGGGATAGAGGAGAGGAAGAGAGGGGGATGGAGGAGAGGCGGAGTTGGAGGGTATCATTCCAGCAGAAAAGAGAATCTGAAATGTTGAGAATCCATGTTGGTCTGTGATCCCAGAGAAAATATAGTCCACCACCGATTGGCCAGCACTAAAGAGAGTCCTGATTAGCCCCCACCCAGCACCAAGCTGAGACCTGATTGGCATTCACCCAGCTGAGACCTGATTGGCCAGCACCCATCACCAAGCTGAACTGCAATTGGCTAACTGACCGTAAACAGGAAGTGACACGTATGGAGTCCTTGCTGTGACATCATCAAACTCCAGAAGGAGGGGCGGTTGGGGAAGGTGTTAGGGGAGGCACCCTGACAGAGAAGGAGTCTGGGGGTCTGGTTTTTCTAGATATCTGTTTTGATTGGATTGGGGACTATTGGAGGTAGGTGGGTAAGGATGAACCAACTGAGCTATATGAAGTTGAAACAATGTTATACAAAATAGTATAAAATATAGAAATGTATAATATTTTGTTTTATCTACAAATATAATAAAGAATATATGTCCGTCCGTCCGTGCGTGCGTCCGTCCGTGCGTCTCTGTCTGTCTGTCTGTCTGTCTGTCTGTCTGTCTGTCTGTCTGTCTGTCTGTCTGTCTGTCTGTCTGTCTGTCTGTCTGTCTGTCTGTGTGTGTGTGTGTGTGTGTGGCTAGTGGCTAGCAGCGAGTGGTCTGATAGTGAGCTGGGACTGGGAGCCGAATGGGGAGCCACCAGGAGAGGGTGAGGAGAACACCTAGGGGTGAGGTAGGGGGAGGAGCAGGGTGTGAGATACTGCGAGTGGTAGAATGGAGCGGGAGGGGAATTGAGGGAAAGATGACATGGGGACTCAGGTCGGGAGTGTGAGGGGGAGATTCCGGCTGAGGTCTGGGGTGAGGTTCTAGGTGACCCTCGGGGCGAGAGGCCAATCCAATTTAAGGCTGAAACTAACTGTTTCAGAGGACCTGAGATCTTACCAGGAGAACGAAGGGGGAGAAAGAGAGGGAGGACCGAGACAGGGATGACTGCTTGGATCTAGTGGGTATGGCCTGGGCCAGGTGTGATCTGAGCATGTTAGCTGGAGCAGAGGAAGTCAGGTCCAGGTTAGAGGTCGTGACCTCATCATCATCACTGACCTCTGACTTCACTCTGTTCAGAGGGGGAGGTGCCCAGCCGGGGACTTGGAGGAACGGACTCTGCTTGGAGGATTCAGGAGCCAGGAAGTGATTTTGATTGGAGGACAGGAAAGGGCGTAGCCGGCCTGCCGGTGCAGAGGCTGAGAGGTCAGGGGTTAGGGGTCGGGGGTAGAGGTCAGAATTCGTATGACCCCCATAGAATCCCAACAGACTCTCATGGCTGGAAGCCATCCTCAAACCCCCCACACCTCCCTCTCTACCCCTTTCCCTCTCCTCCTCTCTATACCTCCAACAACCCAACTCCCTCTTTTCTAGTTCCTCCATTTCTATATCTAGTTCATCTATTTCTACATCTAGTATACGACAGGGAAACAGAGAGCTGCCTCTAAGATCATTATCGGGAGAAGGGTAGAGGAAAGAAGAATTAGAATGAGAGGAGGAAGAGGAGTCTATTTCTACATCTATGTCATTTACTTCTATGTCTATTCTACGACAAGGGGAGATGGAGCTGCCACTACGGCCACTGACCCATATCTGCCCCTGGTCTTTCACCCCCAGGTTATGTCCCTGGTTGGGGCTGGAGCTGGGTGCCCAGGCTGGCCCATTGAGGGCTTCTTGTTTAGGGGCTTGGTTGGGTTTGGGGTTAGGGCTGGGGCCTCGGTTAAAGCCAGCCTGTTGCCCCTTCTCATTATGCTGTGGCCCCTGGTTGGGGTTGTGTTGTGGCCCTGGGTGTTTAGGTCTGGGACTGCGTCCTCGGTCTTGCTGACCAGCCTTCTGACCGGCTTCGCTAGGCCCTTTTGGCCTCAGGTTGTTGTGTGGTACCCCTGGTGGTTGGCTCCGGTATTGCATCCTCTTTCTTTCTGTCTGACCACCCTCTGACTAGCTTTCTGAGCTCTCATCTCTCTATCCTGCTGGCTGATCTTCTGTTTCAGAATGGGATCTACTAGATCCCTGGTCTCCAGGGAGATACGGATGTGAGGGGGAGGTGGGGTCGGAGGGGGCTCGGCGAGGGAGGTTGGCGTGGGAGTGAATGGGGGATGAATGTTGGTTGAAGGAGTGGCTTTGTCTGAGGAAAGGGCGGGGTGAGTGGCTCTGGGGGTGTGGCTGCTGCTTCAAGACCTGCAGACAAGGTGGGGCAGAAGTTAAACAAGCACAAACACACACACACACACACACACACACACACACACACACACACACACACACACACACACACACACACACACACACACACACACACCAAATATAAAACACACACGAGAACTGTAACAGAAGAACACAGTATCTTGTTCTGATCCACACTGTATGCACCGCTACACAGACAATGTTGTAGTTAGACCGAGACTGTACTCATGATCTTCAGTTATGAATGTTGTCCAGAGACCAGAGTCTCTCCAGAGTCTGTGTGTGTACCTCTTTAGCCCATGCAGGTTTGTCAGTAGGACTAGCTGAGTCTTTATAGTGATACAGAGGTTTCTTCTCGCCTGGTCGGCCATCTTGGTTTTGTTGTTGTTGCTGCTGTTGTAGAGACACCAGGTAGGCTCTCTACAAAACAAATAGGCAACAGTTGACCATCTCTTCAATTATTCAACACCATTGTTATGACATCATCATAAGAGCCAAGTGTTACCTCCTGTTGTAACTGTCTCTGTAGCCTCTCGGCTTGATGTTGTTCCTCAATCTGCTTACGCTTATACTCCTATGGAGACACACACACGGAAGGCTGTTATTATCCAATCTTAACCAAATCACTATCATGACAGCACAGAGCCAATCTCTGAAACACATGACCAATAGCATCACTCCACACAGGACAGGTTGACCAATAGGATCCATACAGGACAGGGCTCACAGGGACGTTCCATGATCCATGTACAAATGACCTCGACTAACCTGCACACTCGGTCTTACTTTTTATTACATTTTTTACTTTAGTTTATTTAGTAAATATTTTCTTAATTCTATTTCTTGAACTGCATTGTTGGTTAAGGGCTTGTGCGTAAGCTTTTCACGGTAAGATCTACACCTGTTGTATTCGGCGCATGTTACAAATAACATGTGATGTGATTTGATGGGGCTGGGGAGGGGGGTTCCTTACAGGGTAAGGACTTGCAGAGAGGAACGAGGAACAACAAACACTGGACACAGGGACAAGGTACAGGTTTACACCACAGGCTCTGTAGCTGTAGTTTCACAGGGTTGAGGGGTCAGACTTCAGAGGACGGGGGTAGGTAGATGTACACATGCAGGTATACAATGGGCATGCTCCTGTAAAAGTTATTGAGGGGTCAGGGGTGAGAGGTCAGTGGTATATATATATATAGACATGCAGGGGTAACAGAGTTACCAGCAGTAGAGCCTGCTCCTGTAGAAGTTATTGAGGGGTCAGGGGTGAGAGGTCAGGGGTATATATATATATAGACATGCAGGGGTAACAGAGTTACCAGCAGTAGAGCCTGCTCCTGTAGAAGTTATTGAGGGGTCAGGGGTGAGAGGTCAGGGGTATATATATATATATATAGACATGCAGGGGTAACAGAGTTACCAGCAGTAGAGCCTGCTCCTGTAGAAGTTATTGAGGGGTCAGGGGTGAGAGGTCAGGGGTATATATATATATAGACATGCAGGGGTAACAGAGTTACCAGCAGTAGAGCCTGCTCCTGTAGAAGTTATTGAGGGGTCAGGGGTGAGAGGTCAGGGGTATATATATATATATAGACATGCAGGGGTAACAGTGTTACCAGCAGTAGAGCCTGCTCCTGTTGAAGTTATTGAGGGGTCAGGGGTGAGAGGTCAGGGGTATATATATATATATAGACATGCAGGGGTAACAGTGTTACCAGCAGTAGAGCCTGCTCCTGTTGAAGTTATTGAGGGGTCAGGGGTATATATATATATAGACATGCAGGGGTAACAGTGTTAGCAGCAGTAGAGCCTGCTCCTGTAGAAGTTATTGAGGGGTCAGGGTGGAGGTCAGGGGTATATATATATATAGACATGCAGGGGTAACAGTGTTACCAGCAGTAGAGCCTGCTCCTGTAGAAGCTGTTGCTGTAGGATCTCTAACTGTCTCTGTTCCTCCTCCAGCTGTCTACGGATATACTCCTATCACAACGCAGCATGGAGGGAAGGAGAGAACGGGAAACAGAGAGAGAGAGTCAGACAGAGATGTACTCCTAATGCAGCCTGGAGGGAAGGAGAGAACAGGAAACAGAAAGAGAGAGTCAGACAGAGATGTACTCCTAATGCAGCCTGGAGGGAAGGAGAGAACAGGAAACAGAGAGAGAGAGAGTCAGACAGAGATGTACTCCTAATGCAGCCTGGAGGGAAGGAGAGAACAGGAAACAGAAAGAGAGTCAGACAGAGATATACTCCTAATGCAGCCTGGAGGGAAGGAGAGAACAGGAAACAGAAAGAGAGTCAGACAGAGATGTACTCCTAATGCAGCCTGGAGGGAAGGAGAGAACAGGAAACAGAAAGAGAGAGTCAGACAGAGATGTACTCCTAATGCAGCCTGGAGGGAAGGAGAGAACAGGAAACAGAAAGAGAGAGTCAGACAGAGATGTACTCCTAATGCAGCCTGGAGGGAAGGAGAGAACAGGAAACAGAGAGAGAGAGAGTCAGACAGAGATGTACTCCTAATGCAGCCTGGAGGGAAGGAGAGAACAGGAAACAGAGAGAGAGAGAGTCAGACAGAGATGTACTCTAATGCAGCCTGGAGGGAAGGAGAGAACAGGAAACAGAGAGAGAGAGAGTCAGACAGAGATGTACTCCTAATGCAGCCTGGAGGGAAGGAGAGAACAGGAAACAGAGAGAGAGAGTCAGACAGAGATGTACTCCTAATGCAGCCTGGAGGGAAGGAGAGAACAGGAAACAGAAAGAGAGTCAGACAGAGATGTACTCCTAATGCAGCCTGGTGGGAAGGAGAGAACAGGAAACAGAGAGAGAGAGAGTCAGACAGAGATGTACTCCTAATGCAGCCTGGAGGGAAGGAGAGAACAGGAAACAGAGAGAGAGAGTCAGACAGAGATGTACTCCTAATGCAGCCTGGAGGGAAGGAGAGAACAGGAAACAGAGAGAGAGAGTCAGACAGAGATGTACTCCTAATGCAGCCTGGAGGGAAGGAGAGAACAGGAAACAGAAAGAGAGTCAGACAGAGATGTACTCCTAATGCAGCCTGGAGGGAAGGAGAGAACAGGAAACAGAGAGAGAGAGTCAGACAGAGATGTACTCCTAATGCAGCATGGAGGGAAGGAGAGAACAAGAAACAGAGAGAGAGAGTCAGACAGAGATGTACTCCTAATGCAGCATGGAGGGAAGGAGAGAACAGGAAACAGAGAGAGAGAGTCAGACAGAGATGTACTCCTAATGCAGCATGGAGGGAAGGAGAGAACAGGAAACAGAGAGAGAGAGTCAGACAGAGATGTACTCCTAATGCAGCCTGGAGGGAAGGAGAGAACAGGAAACAGAGAGAGAGAGTCAGACAGAGATGTACTCCTAATGCAGCCTGGAGGGAAGGAGAGAACAGGAAACAGAGAGAGAGAGAGTCAGACAGAGATGTACTCCTAATGCAGCCTGGAGGGAAGGAGAGAACAGGAAACAGAGAGAGAGAGAGTCAGACAGAGATGTACTCCTAATGCAGCCTGGTGGGAAGGAGAGAACAGGAAACAGAGAGAGAGAGTCAGACAGAGATGTACTCCTAATGCAGCCTGGAGGGAAGGAGAGAACAGGAAACAGAGAGAGAGAGTCAGACAGAGATGTACTCCTAATGCAGCATGGAGGGAAGGAGAGAACAGGAAACATAGAGAGAGAGTCAGACAGAGATGTACTCCTAATGCAGCCTGGAGGGAAGGAGAGAACAGGAAACAGAGAGAGAGAGTCAGACAGAGATGTACTCCTAATGCAGCCTGGAGGGAAGGAGAGAACAGGAAACAGAGAGAGAGAGAGTCAGACAGAGATGTACTCCTAATGCAGCCTGGAGGGAAGGAG
>NC_068457.1:18573337-18675837 GCF_023373465.1 Oncorhynchus keta | reverse complement strand
CATCTGACACATTCCAAATGTGAACATCCCCCTCCACAGCTACACACACCAAGCCCCCCATCCTCCTCATAGAACCCACACATCCCCCCTCCACAGCTACACACACCAAGCCCCCCATCCTCCTCATAGAACCCACACATCCCCCCTCCACAGCTACACACACCAAGCCCCCATCCTCCTCATAGAACCCACACATCCCCCTCCACAGCTACACACACAAGCCCCCATCCTCCTCATAGAACCCACACATCTCCCCTCCACAGCTACACACACCAAGCCCCCATCCTCCTCATAGAACCCACACATCCCCCTCCACAGCTACACACACCAAGCCCCCATCCTCCTCATAGAACCCACACATCCCCCTCCACAGCTACACACACCAAGCCCCCATCCTCCTCATAGAACCCACACATCCCCCTCCACAGCTACACACACCAAGCCCCCATCCTCCTCATAGAACCCACACATCCCCCTCCACAGCTACACACACCAAGCCCCCATCCTCCTCATAGAACCCACACATCCCCCTCCACAGCTACACACACCAAGCCCCCATCCTCCTCATAGAACCCACACATCCCCCCTCCACAGCTACACACACCAAGCCCCCCATCCTCCTCATAGAACCCACACATCCTCCCCTCCACAGCTACACACATCAAGCCCCCATTCTCCTCATAGAACCCACACATCCTCCCCTCCACAGCTACACACACCAAGCCCCCATCCTCCTCATAGAACCCACACATCCTCCCCTCCACAGCTACACACATCAAGCCCCCATTCTCCTCATAGAACCCACACATCCCCCTCCACAGCTACACACACCAAGCCCCCATCCTCCTCATAGAACCCACACATCCCCCCTCCACAGCTACACACACCAAGCCCCCCATCCTCCTCATAGAACCCACACATCCCCCCTCCACAGCTACACACACCAAGCCCCCCATCCTCCTCATAGAACCCACACATCCCCCTCCACAGCTACACACACCAAGCCCCCCCATCCTCCTCATAGAACCCACACATCCTCCCCTCCACAGCTACACACATCAAGCCCCCCATTCTCCTCATAGAACCCACACATCCTCCCCTCCACAGCTACACACACCAAGCCCCCCCATCCTCCTCATAGAACCCACACATCCTCCCCTCCACAGCTACACACATCAAGCCCCCCATTCTCCTCATAGAACCCACACATCCTCCCCTCCACAGCTACACACACCAAGCCCCCCCATCCTCCTCATAGAACCCACACATCCCCCCTCCACAGCTACACACATCAAGCCCCCCATTCTCCTCATAGAACCCACACATCCTCCCCTCCACAGCTACACACACCAAGCCCCCCATCCTCCTCATAGAACCCACACATCCTCCCCTCCACAGCTACACACACCAAGCCCCCCCATTCTCCTCATAGAACCCACACATCCTCCCCTCTCAATCCTATATGATTCCCCAGGCATCAAAGAGCCACTCTCTCTCCATATACAGTTGAAGTCAGAAGTTTACATACACTTAGGTTGGAGTTTTTCAACCACTCCACAAATTTGTTGTTAACAAACTATAGTTTTGGCAAGTTGGTTAGGACATCTACTTTGTGCATGACACAATTAATTTTTCCAATGATTGATTACAGACAGTTTATTTCCCTTATAATTCACTGCATCACAATTCCATTGGGTCAGAAGTTTACTAACACTAAGCTGACTGTGCCTTTAACCTGTTACTCCTACCCCCTACCTTTTCGAACATTCTGTTAAAAATTGTGTAACATTTCAGCACCCTGCTACTCATGCCAGGAATATAGTATATGCATATGATTAGTATGTGTGGATAGAAAACACTCAGACGTTTATAAAACTGGTTAAATCATGGCTGTGACTATAACAGAACGTGCGTTTCATCGAAAAGTGCAGGAAAATCTGATCACTGAAAATGGGAAAATATATCCATGCGCCACTTCAACCATTTGTTAAACGTGAACCACATTAAATGGGGCCGAGGTTGCAATACCTACAGCTTCCACACGATGTCAACAGTCTTGTCATTTGCCTACTATTTGTTTCTTGGTCAAACAGAAACAAGGCAGCGCAGTTCTTCCGGTTTCTGACCGGATATTTTGGTTGAGATTTACCCGGACATTATTTCCAGACGTACAGCTATAGAATATACATCGCCTCGTGATCAATTTGATCGCTTATTAACGTTTACTAATACCTAAAGTTGCATTACAAAAGTATTTCGAAGTGTTTTGTGAAAGTTTATCGTCAACCTTTTTTAATAAAAAAAAATGACGTTACGTTATAAAACGCTATTTTTTTCGTTGATCACACAGTCTTCATAGGTCGATATCTAGGCTATATATGAACCGATTTAATCGAAAAAAAGACCCAATAGTGATTATGGGACATCTAGGAGTGCCAACAAAGAAGATGGTCAAAGGTAATGTATGTTTTATATTTTATTTGTGCGTTTTGTGTAGCGCCGACTATGCTAATTATTTTGTTTACGTCCCCTGCGGGTCTTTTGGGGTGCTACATGCTATCAGATAATAGCTTCTCATGCTTTTGCCGAAAAGCATTTTAAAAATCTGACTTGTTGCCTGGATTCACAACGAGTGTAGCTTTAATTCAATACCCTGATTGTGTATTTTAATGAACGTTTGAGTTTTAACGAGTGCTATTAGCATTTAGCGTAGCGCATTTGCATTTCCAGATGTCTAGATGGGACGCCTGCGTGTCAGGTAGGAGCAAGAGGTTAAACGGCTTGGAAATGTAGAGGAAATTATGTCATGGCTTTAGAAGCTTCTGATAGGTTAATTGACATAATTTGAGTCAATTGGAGGTGTACCTGTGGATGTATTTCAAGGCCTACCTTCAAACTCAGTGCCTCTTTGCTTGACATCATGAGAAAATCAAAAGAAATCAGCCAAGACCTCAGGAAATAAATTGTACACCTCCACAAGTCTGGTTCATCCTTGGGAGCAATTTCCAAACGCCTGAAGGTACCACGTTCATCTGTACAAACAATAGTATGCAAGTATAAACACCATGGGACGACGCAGCTGTCATACCGCTCAGGAAGGAGACGTGTTCTGTCTCCTAGAGATGAACTTACTTTGGTGCGAAAAGAGCAAATCAATCCCAGAACAGCAGCAAAGGACCTTGCGAAGATGCTGGAGGAAACAGGTACAAAAGTATCTATATCCACAGTAAAACAAGTCCTATATCGACATAACCTGAAAGGCCACTCAGCAAGGAAGAAGCCACTGCTCCAAAACCGCCATAAAAAAGCAAGACTACGGTTTGCAGCTGCACATGGGGACAAAGATTGTACTTTTTGGAGAAATGTCCTCCTCTACAGAGGAGAGAGGAGAAGGCTACAGATGAGAGAAGGTGACAAAGAGGAGAGGAGAGAAGGATACAGAGAGGAGAGGAGAGAAGGATACAGAGAGGAGAGGAGAGAAGGATACAGAGAGGAGAGAAGAGAAGGCTACAGATGAGAGAAGGTGACAAAGAGGAGAGGAGAGAAGGATACAGAGAGGAGAGGAGAGAAGGATACAGAGAGGAGAGGAGAGAAGTATACAGAGAGGAGAGGAGAGAAGGATACAGAGAGGAGAGGAGAGAAGGATACAGAGAGGAGAGGAGAGAAGGATACAGAGAGGAGAGGAGGATACAGATGAAACAAAAATAAAACTGTTTGGCCATGATGACCATCGTTATTTTTTAAGGAAAAAGGGGGAGACTTGCAATCCAAAGAACACCATCTCAACCGTGAAGCACGGGGGTGGCAGCATCCTGTTGTGAGGGTGCTTTGCTGCAGGAGGGACTGGTGCACTTCACAAAATTCATGGCATCATTAGGATGGAAAATGATGTGGATATATTGAAGCAGCATCTCAAGACATCAGTCGGGAAGTTAAAGCTTTGTCGCAAATGGGTCTTCCAAATGGACAATGACCCTAAGCATACTTCCAAAGTTGTAGCTTAAGGACAACAAAGTCAAGGTATTGGAGTGGCCATCACAAAGCCCTGACCTCAATCCTGTAGAAAATGTGTGAGCAGAACTGAAAAAGCGTGTGCGAGCAAGGAGGCCTACAAACCTGACTGAGTTACACCAGTTATGTCAGGAGGAATGGGCCAAAATTCACCCAACTTATTGTGGGAAGCTTGTGGAAGGCTACCCGAAACGTTTGACCAAAGTTAAACAATTTAAAGGCAACACTATCCCATACTAATTGAGTGTATGTAAACTTCTGACCAACTGGGAATGTGATGAAAGAAATAAAAGCTGAAATAAATCATTATCTCTGCTATTATCCTGACATTTCACATTCTTAAAATAAAGTGGTGATCCTAATTGACCTAAAACAGGGGTGTTTTACTAGGATTAAATGTCAAGAATTGTGAAAAACTGAGTTTAAATGTATTTGGCTGAAGTGTATGTAAACTTACGACTTCAACTGTACCTCTGGGCCTGAAGCCTGGGATTATCCTAGCAGCCCAACCCAGCCATGGTGAGCCCTGAGCGGACAGAGCAGCAGGCAGACAAGCATAATCCAGGCCCGTGCTCTGGAGCTACACAGGCGGTGTATAGTACTGCATATACTCTAAAGATGAGACGTGCACAAATATGCACACGTAAACACACACACAGTGTGAGCTGGAGAGCAAGGTTCAGCAAATCAGTGTTTCACTCTAGCAGTTCCGGAGGTTAAATTAACAACCGAGGAGATTTACAGAGAAAGAGTGAGAGAGAGAGAAGGTACACAGAGGAGAGAAGAGAAGGCTACAGAGAGGAGAGAAGAGAAGCCTACAGAGAGGAGAGGAGAGAAGGATACAGAGAGGAGAGGAGAGGAGAGGAGAGGAGAGGAGAGGAGAGGAGAGTACAGAGAGGAGATAAGGATACAGAGAGGAGAGGAGAGAAGGATACAGAGAGGAGAGAAGGCTAAGGAGAGGAGAGGAGGCTAAGGAGAGGAGTGGAGGCTAAGGAGAGGAGAGGAGGCTAAGGAGAGGAGTGGAGGCTAAGGAGAGGAGAGAAGGCTACAGGGAGAAGAGGAGAGAAGGCTTATGAGAGGAGAGGAGGCTAAGGAAAGGAGAGGGGAGCGGAGCGGAGGTTAGGGAGAGGAGGCTAAGGAAAGGAAAAGGGAGCAGAGGTTAAGGAGTGGAGGCTAAGGAGAGGAGGCTAAGGAGAGGAGGCTAAGGAGAGGAGAGGGGAGAAGAGGCTAAGGAGAGGAGGCTAAGGACAGGAGAGGGGAGCGGAGGTTAAGGAGAGGAGGCTAAGGAAAGGAGACTAAGGAAGGAGAAAGGAGCGGAGGTTAGGGAGAGGAGGCTAAGGAAAGGAGAAGGGAGCAGAGGTTAAGGAGTGGAGGCTAAGGAGAGGAGGCTAAGGAGAGGAGGCTAAGGAGAGGAGAGGGGAGAAGAGGCTAAGGAGAGGAGGCTAAGGAGAGGAGGCTAAGGACAGGAGAGGGGAGCGGAGGTTAAGGAGAGGAGGCTAAGGAGAGGAGGCTAAGGAAAGAAGAGGGGGCGGAGAGGAGACTAAGGAGAGGAGGCTAAGGAAAGGAGAGGGGAGCTGAGAGGAGACTAAGGAGAGGAGGCTAAGGAAAGAAGAGGGGAGCGGAGAGGAGACTAAGGAGAGGAGGCTAAGGAAAGGAGAGGGGAGCTGAGAGGAGACTAAGGAGAGGAGGCTAAGGAAAGAAGAGGGGAGTGGAGGCTAAGGAAAGGAGAGAGGAGCAGAGGCTAATGACAGGAGGCTAAGGAAAGGAGAGAGGAGCAGAGGCTAAGGAGAGGAGGCTAAGGAGAGGAGGCTAAGGAAAGGAGGCTAAGGAAAGGAGGCTAAGGAAAGGAGAGGGGAGCGGAGAGGAAGCTAAGGAAAGGAGAAGGGAGTGGAGGCTAAGGAGAGGAGGCTAAGGAAAGGAGAGAGGAGCAGAGGCTAAGGAGAGGAGGCTAAGGAGAGGAGGCTAAGGAAAGGAGGCTAAGGAAAGGAGGCTAAGGAAAGGAGAGGGGAGCGGAGAGGAAGCTAAGGAAAGGAGAAGGGAGTGGAGGCTAAGGAGAGGAGGCTAAGGAAAGGAGAAGGGAGTGGAGGCTAAGGAGAGGAGGCTAAGGAAAGGAGAAGGGAGTGGAGGCTAAGGAGAGGAGGCTAAGGAAAGGAGGCTAAGGAAAGGAGAGAGGAGTGGAGAGGAGGCTAATGAGAGGAGGCTAATGAGAAGAGGCTAAGGAGAGACATCCCCAATCCTGTCTCTCTCTCTCACACTGAAGTCATTATTGATATCAGGCTAATTGACCCAGGGAGGTCTGGGTGGGTGAGGGGTGCATTGTGGGTAAGTGGAGCGTGTAGCCTCGGGGGAGGAGTGGCCTAATGAACACACTGCCAGGTGTGTGTGTGTGCAAGATTGTGGGTTTGTGTGTCGTTAGCAACATGACTCTTGGTAGGTGAAGAGATAACTATCTTTAAAGTTTTTCCACAGAAAAGGAAGGGGGAGGGAGAGAGAGCGGGGAGGGTGGGTGGGAGAGAGAGAGGGGTGGGTGGGTGGCAGAGAGAGGGGAAAGAGAACCGTAGAGGACAGGTGAGATTAGGTAAAGGAGTGGTGTTCTTCCCACGGCTAATAATCCCATTCTAATCTACATTTGATCAAGACCCGCCCCTTTTCCCTAATAACACAATTTCCACTCCAGGTCTGTTTTAAATTGACCAATAACCGTCAGCGATGCACAAACCACAAGCACGTCATGTACACACTGTAGTACACACTGTACCATACACATCACTCTACGCGTTCTTGCGTGCGTGTGTGAATCATACTCTAAAGTGTCGTGTGTCTTCTCTTTTTAAATAGTGGTATTGACACAAACTGATGTGGTCAAATCAAATCACATTTTATTTGTCACATACACATGGTTAGCAGATGTTAATGCGAGTGTAGCGAGTGTAGCGAAATGCTTGTGCTTCTAGTTCCGACAATGCAATCCACACATCAATCCACCAGTAGTGTTCTCTGTGCCCGACCGGGTCTCTCCTTAGGCAGTCAGAGTTTACAGTAGTGTTCTCTGTGCCTGACCGGGTCTCTCCTTAGGTAGTCAGAGTTTACAGTAGTGTTCTCTGTGCCCGACCGGGTCTCTCCTTAGGCAGTCAGAGTTTACAGTAGTGTTCTCTGTGCTCGACCGGGTCTCTCCTTAGGCAGTCAGAGTTTACAGTAGTGTTCTCTGTGCTCGACCGGGTCTCTCCTTAGGCAGTCAGAGTTTACAGTAGTGTTCTCTGTGCTCGACCGGGTCTCTCCTTAGGCAGTCAGAGTTTACAGTAGTGTTCTCTGTGCTCGACCGGGTCTCTCCTTCGGCAGTCAGAGTTTACAGTAGTGTTCTCTGTGCCCGACCGGGTCTCTCCTTAGGCAGTCAGAGTTTACAGTAGTGTTCTCTGTGCTCGACCGGGTCTCTCCTTAGGCAGTCAGAGTTTACAGTAGTGTTCTCTGTGCTCGACCGGGTCTCTCCTTAGGCAGTCAGAGTTTACAGTAGTGTTCTCTGTGCCCGACCGGGTCTCTCCTTAGGCAGTCAGAGTTTACAGTAGTGTTCTCTGTGCCCGACCGGGTCTCTCCTTAGGTAGTCAGAGTTTACAGTAGTGTTCTCTGTGCTCGACCGGGTCTCTCCTTAGGCAGTCAGAGTTTACAGTAGTGTTCTCTGTGCCCGACCAAGTCTCTCCTTAGGCAGTCAGAGTTTACAGTAGTGTTCTCTGTGCCCGACCGGGTCTCTCCTTAGGCAGTCAGAGTTTACAGTAGTGTTCTCTGTGCCCGACCGGGTCTCACCTGAGGCAGTCAGAGTTTACAGAAGTGTTCTCTGTGCCCGACCGGGTCTCTCCTTAGGTAGTCAGAGTTTACAGTAGTGTTCTCTGTGCCCGACCGGGTCTCACCTTAGGCAGTCGGAGTTTACAGTAGAAAATAACAACTCCCATAGCCACCTTCAAATATTCTCAAGCAAGGGGAAAAGAGAGAGAGGGGGAACAATGAAAAGAGAGAGAGGGGGAACAATGAAGAGAGAGAGAGGGGGAACAATGGAGAGAGAGAGGGGGAACGATGACAAGAGAGAGGGAGAACGATGAAGAGAGAGAGAGGGGGAACGATGAAAAGAGAGAGAGGGGGAACAATGAAGAGAGAGAGAGGGGTAACAATGAAGAGAGAGAGAGGGGGAACGATGAAGAGAGAGAGAGGGGGAACGATGAAGAGAGAGAGAGGGGGAACATAGAAGAGAGAGAGGGGGGAACAATGAAGAGAGACAGAGGGGGAACAATGAAGAGAGAGAGAGGGAGAACGATGAAAAGAGAGAGAGGGGGAACGATGAAAAGAGAGAGAGAACAATGAAGAGAGAGAGAGGGGGAACAATGAAAAGAGAGGGAAAACGATGAAAAGAGAGAGAGGGGGAACGATGAAAAGAGAGAGAGGGGGAACAATGAAAAGAGAGAGAGGGGGAACAATGAAAAGAGAGAGAGGTGGAACAATGAAAAGAGAGAGGGAGAACGATGAAGAGAGAGAGAGGGGGAACAATGAAAAGAGAGAGGGAGAACGATGAAAAGAGAGAGAGGGGGAACAATGAAAAGAGAGAGAGAGGGGGAACAATGAAAAGAGAGAGAGGGGGGGAACAATGAAGAGAGAGAGAGGGGGAACAATGAAGAGAGAGAGAGGGAGAACGATGAAAAGAGAGAGAGGGAGAACAATGGAGAGAGAGAGAGGGGGAACGATGAAGAGAGAGAGAGGGGGAACATTGAAGAGAGAGAGGGGGAACAATGAAGAGAGAGAGAGGGGGAATAATGAAGGGAGAGAGAGGGGGAATGATGAAAAGAGAGAGGGAGAATGATGAAGAGAGAGAGAGGGGGAACGATGAAAATAGAGAGAGGGGGAACGTTGAAAAGAGAGAGAGGGGGAACGATGAAAAGAGAGAGAGGGGGAACGATGAAAAGAGAGAGAGGGGGAACAATGAAGAGAGAGAGAGGGAGAACGATGAAAAGAGAGAGAGGGGGAACAATGAAGAGAGAGAGGGGGAACGATGAAAAGAGAGAGGGAGAACGATGAAGAGAGAGAGAGGGGGAACGATGAAAAGAGAGAGAGGGGGAATGATGAAAAGAGAGAGAGGGGGAACGATGAAGAGAGAGAGAGGGGGAACGATGAAAAGAGAGAGAGGGGGAACGATGAAGAGAGAGAGAGGGGGAACGTTGAAAAGAGAGAGCGGGGGAATGATGAAAAGAGAGAGAGGGGGAACGATGAATAGAGAGAGAGGGGGAACAATGAAGAGAGAGAGAGGGGGAACAAAGAAGAGAGAGAGAGGGGGAACGATGAAAAGAGAGAGGGAGAACGATGAAGAGAGAGAGGGAGAACGATGAAGAGAGAGAGAGGGGGAACGATGAAAAGAGAGAGAGGGGAAACGATGAAGAGAGAGGGGCAACGATGAAAAGAGAGAGGGGGAACGTTGAAAAGAGAGAGGGGGGGAACAATGAAAAGAGAGAGGGAGAACGATGAAGCGAGAAATGGGACAAACACCAAATTGAGACTCTGCACGCAGAATTCTGCAAAAATATCCTCCGTGTACAACGTAAAACACCAAATAATGCATGCAGAGCAGAATTAGGCCGATACCCACTAATTATCAAAATCCAGAAAAGAGCCGTTAAATTCTACAACCACCTAAAAGGAAGCGATTCACAAACCTTCCATAACAAAGCCATCACCTACAGAGAGATGAACCTGGAGAAGAGTCCCCTAAGCAAGCTGGTCCTGGCTCTGTTCACAAACACAAACACACCCTACAGAGCCCCAGGACAACAGCACAATTAGACCCAACCAAATCATGAGAAAACAAAAAGATAATTACTTAACACATTGGAAAGAATGAACAAAAAAACAGAGCAAACTAGAATGCTATTTGGCCCTACACAGAGAGTACACAGCGGCAGAATACCTGACCACTGTGACTGACCCAAAATTAAGGAAAGCTTTGACTATGTACAGACTCAGTGAGCATAGCCTTGCTATTGAGAAAGGCCGCCGTAGGCAGACGTGGCTCTCAAGAGAAGACAGGCTATGTGCTCACTGCCCACAAAATGAGGTGGAAACTGAGCTGCACTTCCTAACCTCCTGCCCAATGTATGACCATATTAGAGAGACATATTTCCCCCAGATTACACAGATCCACAAAGAATTCGAAAACAAATACAATTTTGAAAAACTCCCATATCTTTGGGTGAAATTCCACAGTGTGCCATCACAGCAGCAAGATTTGTGACCTGTTGCCACGAGAAAAGGGCAACCAGTGAAGAACAAACACCATTGTAAATACAACCCATATTTATGCTTATTCATTTTATCTTGTGTCCTTTAACTATTTGTACATTGTGTATATATATATATATATATATATATATATATATATATATATATATATATATATATATATAATATGACATTTGTAATGTCTTTACTGTTTTTAAACTTCTGTATGTGTAATGTTTACTGTTCATTTTTGTTGTTTTTCACTTTATATATTCACTTTGTATGTTGTCTACCTCACTTGCTTTGGCAATGTTAACACATGTTTCCCATGCCAATAAAGCCCCTTGAATTGAATTGAATTTAATTGAATTGAGAGAGAGGGGGAACAATGAAGAGAGAGAGAGAGAGGGGGGAAAATGAAGAGAGAGAGAGGGAGAACGATGAAAAGAGAGAGAGGGGGAACAATGAAGAGAGAGAGGGAGAACGATGAAAAGAGAGAGAGAGGGGGAACGTTGAAAAGAGAGAGGGGGAACGATGAAGAGATAGAGAGGGGGAACAATGAAGAGAGAGAGGGGGAACAATGAAGAGAGAGAGGGGGAACAATGAAGAGAGAGAGAGGGGGAACAATGAAGAGAGAGAGAGGGGGAACAATGAAGAGAGAGAGAGGGGCAACGATGAAAAGAGAGAGAGGGGGAACAATGAAAAGAGAGAGAGGGGGAACGATGAAAAGAGAGAGAGGGGGAACGATGAAAAGAGAGAGAGGGGGAACGATGAAAAGAGAGAGAGGGGGAACAATGAAAAGAGAGAGAGGGGGAACAATGAAGAGAGAGAGAGGGGGAACAATGAAGAGAGAGAGGGGGGGAACACTGAAGAGAGAGAGAGGGGGAACAATAAAGAGAGAGAGAGGGGCAACGATGAAAAGAGAGAGAGGGGGAACAATGAAAAGAGAGAGAGGGGGAACGATGAAAAGAGAGAGAGGGGGAACGATGAAAAGAGAGAGAGGGGGAACGATGAAAAGAGAGAGAGGGAGAACGATGAAAAGAGAGAGAGGGGGAATGTTGAAAAGAGAGAGGGGGAACGATGAAGAGAGAGAGAGGGGGAACAATGAAGAGAGAGAGAGGGAACGATGAAAAGAGAGAGAGGGAGAACGATGAAAAGAGAGAGGGAGAACGATGAAGAGAGAGAGAGGGGCAACGATGAAAAGAGAGAGAGGGGAGAAACATGAAAAGAGAGAGGGGGAACGATGAAAAGAGAGAGAGGGGGAACGATGAAAAGAGAGAGAGGGGGAACGATGAAAAGAGAGAGAGGGGGATCGATGAAAAGAGAGAGAGGGAGAACGATGAAAAGAGAGAGAGGGGGAACGATGAAAAGAGAGAGAGGGGGAACAATGAAGAGAGAGGGGGAACAATGAAGAGAGAGAGAGGGGGAACAATGAAGAGAGAGAGAGGGGGAATGATGAAAAGAGAGGGAGGGGGAACAATGAAGAGAGAGAGAGGGGGAACAATGAAGAGAGAGAGAGAGGGGGAATGATGAAAAGAGAGAGAGGGGGAATGATGAAGAGAGAGAGAGGGGGGGGGACAATGAAGAGAGAGAGAGGGGGATCGATGAAAAGAGAGAGAGGGGGATCGATGAAGAGAGAGAGAGGGGGAACGATGAAAAGAGAGAGAGGGGGATCGATGAAAAGAGAGAGAGGGAGAACGATGAAAAGAGAGAGAGGGGGAACGATGAAAAGAGAGAGAGGGGGAACAATGAAAAGAGAGAGAGGGGTAACAATGAAGAGAGAGAGAGGGGGAATGATGAAGAGAGAGAGAGGGGGAACGATGAAGAGAGAGAGGGGGAACAATGAAGAGAGAGAGAGGGGGAACAATGAAGAGAGAGAGAGAGGGGGAACAATGAAGGGAGAGAGAGAGGGGGAACAATGAAGGGAGAGAGGGGGAACGATGAAAAGAGAGAGAGGGGGAACGATGAAAAGATTGAGAGGGGGAACGTTGAAAAGAGAGAGAGGGGGAATGATGAAGAGAGAGAGAGGGGGAACGATGAAGAGAGAGAGAGGGGGAACGATGAAGAGAGAGAGAGGGGGAACAATGAAGAGAGAGAGAGAGGGAACGATGAAAAGAGAGAGAGGGAGAACGATGAAGAGAGAGAGGGGGAACGATGAAAAGAGAGAGGGGGAACGATGAAAAGAGAGAGGGGGAACGTTGAAAAGAGAGAGAGGGGGAACGATGAAAAGAGAGAGAGTGGGAACGATGAAAAGAGAGAGAGGGGGAACGATGAAAAGAGAGAGGGGGAACAATGAAGAGGGAGAGAGGGGTAACAATAAAGAGAGAGAGAGAGGGGGAACAATGAAGAGAGAGAGAGGGGGAACGATGAAAAGAGAGAGAGGGAGAACGATGAAGAGAGAGAGGGAACGATGAAGAGAGAGAGAGGGGGAACGATGAAAAGAGAGAGGGATAACGATGAAGAGAGAGAGAGAACGATGAAGAGAGAGAGAGGGGGAATGTTGAAAAGAGAGAGGGAGAACGATGAAAAGAGAGAGAGGGGGAACAATGAAGAGAGAGAGAGGGGGGGAACAATGAAGAGAGAGAGAGGGGGAACGATGAAGAGAGAGAGGGGGAACGATGAAAAGAGAGAGAGGGGGAACGATGAAAAGAGAGAGGGAGAACGATGAAAAGAGAGAGGGAGAACGATGAAAAGAGAGAGAGGGGGAACGATGAAAAGAGAGAGGGGGAACGATGAAAAGAGAGAGAGGGGGAACGATGAAAAGAGAGAGAGGGGGAACGATGAAAAGAGAGAGAGGGGAACAATGAAGAGAGAGAGAGGGAGAACGATGAAAAGAGAGAGAGGGGGAACAATGAAGAGAGAGAGAGGGGGAACAATGAAGAGAGAGAGAGAACGATGAAAAGAGAGAGGGAGAACGATGAAGAGAGAGAGGGGGAACGATGAAAAGAGAGAGGGGGAACGATGAAAAGAGAGAGGGGGAACGTTGAAAAGAGAGAGAGGGGGAACGATGAAAAGAGAGAGAGGGGGAACAATGAAAAGAGAGAGGGGGAACAATGAAGAGAGAGAGATGGGGAACGATGAAAAGAGAGAGGGAGAACGATGAAGAGAGAGAGGGGGAACGATGAAGAGAGAGAGGGGGAACGATGAAGAGAGAGAGGGGGAACGATGAAGAGAGAGAGGGGGAACGATGAAAAGAGAGAGGGGGAACGATGAAAAGAGAGAGGGGGAACGTTGAAAAGAGAGAGAGGGGGAACGATGAAAAGAGAGAGAGTGGGAACGATGAAAAGAGAGAGAGGGGGAACGATGAAAAGAGAGAGAGGGGGAACGGTGAATAGAGAGAGAGGGGGGATGATGAAGAGAGAGAGAGGGGGAACGATGAAGAGAGAGAGAGGGGGAATGTTGAAAAGAGAGAGAGGGGGAACGTTGAAAAGAGAGAGAGGGGGAACGATGAAAAGAGAGAGATGGGGAACGATGAAAAGAGAGAGAAATTATTCAGTATGTTCTCTATTTCTGGATCTTTTATCAGCTCTCAGGGTACACACACACACACCCACATGGGCCCTTAAGGCTTTTCATATGGAACAGAGAAATGTAGGGACAGATTTACACACTCAAAATACATGACGGAAAAATTTCATTATATATTGATAAGAACTGCATGCAGACTGAAGGACAGAGAGAGAGAGAGAGAGAGAGAGAGAGAGAGAGAGAGAGAGAGAGAGAGAGAGAGAGAGAGAGAGAGAGAGAGAGAGAGAGAGAGAGAGAGAGAGAGAGAGAGAGAGAGAGACATAGATGGATGGATTCCCAAAATCACCTTAGTTTGCAAGGGAGAGAGAGAGAATAACAGGGAGAGAAAGAGAAAGCGGGAGTGTTGATGGATTTTGGATACCAAGGGGGAAGAACAAACAAGAGACATTACAGTTAACAGGTTCAGTTAGAAAAAGAGATGAACTAGACTACATTACAGTTAACAGGTTCAGTTAGAAAGAGATGAACTAGACTACATTACAGTTAACAGGTTCAGTTAGAAAGAGAAACTACACTACATTACAGTTAACAGGTTCAGTTAGAAAGAGAAACTACACTACATTACAGTTAACAGGTTCAGTTAGAAAGAGATGAACTAGACTACATTACAGTTAACAGGTTCAGTTAGAAAGAGATGAACTAGACTACATTTCAGTTAACAGGTTCAGTTAGAAAGAGATGAACTACACTACATTTCAGTTAACAGGTTCAGTTAGAAAGAGATGAACTAGACTACATTACAGTTAACAGGTTCAGTTATAAAGAGATGAACTACACTACATTACAGTTAACAGGTTCAGTTAGAAAGAGATGAACTAGACTACATTACAGTTAACAGGTTCAGTTAGAAAGAGATGAACTACACTACATTACAGTTAACAGGTTCAGTTAGAAAGAGAGATGAACTACACTACATTACAGTTAACAGGTTCAGTTAGAAAGAGATGAACTACACTACATTACAGTTAACAGGTTCAGTTAGAAAGAGAGATGAACTACACTACATTACAGTTAACAGGTTCAGTTAGAAAGAGATGAACTACACTACATTACAGTTAACAGGTTCAGTTAGAAAGAGAGATGAACTACACTACATTACAGTTAACAGGTTCAGTTAGAAAGAGATGAACTACACTACATTACAGTTAACAGGTTCAGTTAGAAAGAGAGATGAACTACACTACATTACAGTTAACAGGTTCAGTTAGAAAGAGAAACTACACTACATTACAGTTAACAGGTTCAGTTAGAAAGAGAGATGAACTAGACTACATTACAGTTAACAGGTTCAGTTAGAAAGAGATGAACTACACTACATTACAGTTAACAGGTTCAGTTAGAAAAAGAGATGAACTAGACTACATTACAGTTAACAGGTTCAGTTAGAAAGAGATGAACTAGACTACATTACAGTTAACAGGTTCAGTTAGAAAAAGAGATGAACTAGACTACATTACAGTTAACAGGTTCAGTTAGAAAGAGATGAACTACACTACATTACAGTTAACAGGTTCAGTTAGAAAGAGATGAACTAGACTACATTACAGTTAACAGGTTCAGTTAGAAAGAGATGAACTACACTACATTACAGTTAACAGGTTCAGTTAGAAAGAGAGATGAACTAGACTACATTACAGTTAACAGGTTCAGTTAGAAAGAGATGAACTACACTACATTACAGTTAACAGGTTCAGTTAGAAAGAGAGATGAACTACACTACATTACAGTTAACAGGTTCAGTTAGAAAGAGATGAACTAGACTACATTACAGTTAACAGGTTCAGTTAGAAAGAGATGAACTACACTACATTACAGTTAACAGGTTCAGTTAGAAAGAGAGATGAACTAGACTACATTACAGTTAACAGGATCAGTTAGAAAGAGATGAACTACACTACATTACAGTTAACAGGTTCAGTTAGAAAGAGATGAACTACACTACATTACAGTTAACAGGTTCAGTTAGAAAGAGATGAACTACACTACATTACAGTTAACAGGTTCAGTTAGAAAGAGAGATGAACTAGACTACATTACAGTTAACAGGTTCAGTTAGAAAGAGATGAACTACACTACATTACAGTTAACAGGTTCAGTTAGAAAGAGAGATGAACTAGACTACATTACAGTTAACAGGTTCAGTTAGAAAGAGAGATGAACTACACTACATTACAGTTAACAGGTTCAGTTAGAAAGAGATGAACTACACTACATTACAGTTAACAGGTTCAGTTAGAAAGAGAGATGAACTAGACTACATTACAGTTAACAGGTTCAATTAGAAAGAGATGAACTAGACTACATTACAGTTAACAGGTTCAGTTAGAAAGAGATGAACTACACTACATTACAGTTAACAGGTTCAGTTAGAAAGAGAGATGAACTACACTACATTACAGATAACAGGTTCAGTTAGAAAGAGATGAACTACACTACATTACAGTTAACAGGTTCAGTTAGAAAGAGATGAACTACACTACATTACAGTTAACAGGTTCAGTTAGAAAGAGAGATGAACTAGACTACATTACAGTTAACAGGTTCAGTTAGAAAGAGATGAACTACACTACATTACAGTTAACAGGTTCAGTTAGAAAGAGAGATGAACTACACTACATTACAGTTAACAGGTTCAGTTAGAAAGAGATGAACTACACTACATTACAGTTAACAGGTTCAGTTAGAAAGAGATGAACTACACTACATTACAGTTAACAGGTTCAGTTAGAAAGAGAGATGAACTACACTACATTACAGTTAACAGGTTCAGTTAGAAAGAGAAACTACACTACATTACAGTTAACAGGTTCAGTTAGAAAGAGATGAACTACACTACATTACAGTTAACAGGTTCAGTTAGAAAGAGATGAACTACACTACATTACAGTTAACAGGTTCAGTTAGAAAGAGATGAACTACACTACATTACAGTTAACAGGTTCAGTTAGAAAGAGATGAACTAGACTACATTACAGTTAACAGGTTCAGTTAGAAAGAGATGAACTAGACTACATTACAGTTAACAGGTTCAGTTAGAAAGAGATGAACTACACTACATTACAGTTAACAGGTTCAGTTAGAAAGAGATGAACTAGACTACATTACAGTTAACAGGTTCAGTTAGAAAGAGATGAACTACACTACATTACAGTTAACAGGTTCAGTTAGAAAGAGATTAACGGCACTACATTTCAGTTAACAGGTTCAGTTAGAAAGAGATGAACTACACTACATTACAGTTAACAGGTTCAGTTAGAAAGAGATTAACGGCACTACATTTCAGTTAACAGGTTCAGTTAGAAAGAGATGAACTACACTACATTACAGTTAACAGGTTCAGTTAGAAAGAGAAACTACACTACATTACAGTTAACAGGTTCAGTTAGAAAGAGATGAACTAGACTACATTTCAGTTAACAGGTTCAGTTAGAAAGAGATGAACTACACTACATTTCAGTTAACAGGTTCAGTTAGAAAGAGATTAACTAGACTACATTTCAGTTAACAGGTTCAGTTAGAAAGAGATGAACTACACTACATTACAGTTAACAGGTTCAGTTAGAAAGAGAAACTACACTACATTACAGTTAACAGGTTCAGTTAGAAAGAGATGAACTACACTACATTACAGTTAACAGGTTCAGTTAGAAAGAGATGAACTAGACTACATTTCAGTTAACAGGTTCAGTTAGAAAGAGATGAACTACACTACATTACAGTTAACAGGTTCAGTTAGAAAGAGAAACTACACTACATTACAGTTAACAGGTTCAGTTAGAAAGAGATGAACTACACTACATTACAGTTAACAGGTTCAGTTAGAAAGAGATTAACGGCACTACATTACAGTTAACAGGTTCAGTTAGAAAGAGATTAACGGCACTACATTACAGTTAACAGGTTCAGTTAGAAAGAGAAACTACACTACATTACAGTTAACAGGTTCAGTTAGAAAGAGATTAACGGCACTACATTACAGTTAACAGGTTCAGTTAGAAAGAGAAACTACACTACATTACAGTTAACAGGTTCAGTTAGAAAGAGATTAACTACACTACATTACAGTTAACAGGTTCAGTTAGAAAGAGATGAACACTACAGTACATTACATTTAACGGGTTCAGTTAGAAAGAGATGAACTACACTACATTACAGTTAACAGGTTCTGTAGTGGCTTCCTTTCGTCTTTACCATAGCCACTGCCCAAGCCTGAAGCGGAGTTGTTTGGTACGCATACAGTCCACACTCAAGGTTTCCAAACGGCCAAACATTCAATGACATCCAGGGATATGGTGCAACAAAAATGTTTATTCTTCTTATATCTAACAAATAAATGATTCTCCAATCAACTTAAAGTGACTATGCATATATGATGAACAGAGAGTAGCAGAAGCGTAAAAGTGGGATTGGCAGGTGGAGGGTGGTGGGACACAATGCAGATAGCCAGGTTAGCCAATGTGCGGGAGCACTGGTTGGTCGGGCCAATTTAGGTCGTATGTACATGAATACATAGTTAAAGTGACTATGCATATAAGATAAACAGAGAGTAGCAGCAGCTTAAAAGAGGGGGAGGGGAGGCACACAATGCATATAGTCTGTGGTTAAAAACTTTTGAGAAGCCTTTTTGTCCTAGACTTGGCACTCCGGTACCGCTTGCCATGCAGTAGTAGAGAGAACAGTCTATGACTGGGGTGGCTGGGGTCTTTGACAATTTTTATGCCCTTCCTCTGACAACGCCTGGTGTAGAGGTCCTGGAGGACAGTATGCACTACCCTCTGAAGTGCCTTGCGGTCGGAGGCCCGAGCAATTGCTGTACCAGGCAGTGATGCAACCGGTCAGGATGCTCTCGATGTTGCAGCTGTAGGACTTTTTGATGATCTCAGGACCCATGCCAAATCTTTTTAGTTTCCTTAGGGGGAATAGACTTTGTCGTGCCCTCTTCACGACTGTCTTGGTGTGTTTGGACCAATCTAGTTTGTTGTTGATGTGGACACCAAGGAATTTGAAGCTCTCAACCTGCTCCACTACAGCCCCGTCGATGAGAATGGGGACGTGCTCCGTGCTCATTTTCCTGTAGTCCACAATCATCTCCGTAGTCTTGGTTACATCTAGAAGGCGGAGACAGTACAGGCCCTTCCAAGCTGGGACAGAGAGACTGAGAAACCTCTTCTATCTCCAGGCCATGAGACTGTTAAACAGTCACCACTAGCCAGCCTCCGCCCAGGACCCTGCCCTGACACTTAGTCACCGTACTTCACCCTACACCTTAGGGTTATGCCTTATGTACATAGACATGGAACACTAGTCACTTGAATGATGTTTACCTACTATTTTACCCACTTCATACAGTGGGGCAAAAAAGTATTTAGTCAGCCACCAATTGTGCAAGTTCTCCCACTTAAAAAGATGAGAGAGGCCAGTAATTTTCATCATAGGTACACTTCAACTATGACAGATATAATGAGAAAAAAAATCCAGAAAATCACATTGTAGGATTTTTTATGAATTTATTTGCAATTTATGGTGGAAAATAAGTTAACTGTTAACTGTAATATACTGTAGTTAATCTCTTTCTACTTAACCTGTAGTGTAGTTAATCTATTTCTAACTGAACCTGTTAACTGTAATGTAGTGTAGTTAATCTCTTTCTAACTGAACCTGTTAGAGCAGATTTGGACATATTTGTATAAAAGACCGAACATATGGAGCTCCATGTATATTTGTGTAAATATATTAAATATTAATGTAAATGATGTAATATTAGGTACGTACCTTTATGATTTATATTTACCTGATTGAGATATATTCATTTGTTGTTAGTGTAACTCAGTTTTTGGCCCTTGCCTGTTCATTGTATTGTGGTAAGTGTGTTAGGATAAAGGCAGGAAGTTGGGCCTTCGGAAGAGGGAGTCCTTGCTAGATGCGGGAGCGGTATAGTTTTTTGACCATACAGACATACAGACAGGTCATAATATGTATTTTCCATATAAAGTCATATATGCTTTAACAATACCTACATGTACATACTACCTCAATAAGCCTGACTAACAGGTGTCTGTATATAGCCTTGCTACTCTTATTTCAAATATATTTTTACTGTTGTTTTATTTCTTTACTTACCTACACACACACACACACACACACACACACACACACACACACACACCTTTTTTTGGCACCATTGGTTAGAGCCAGTAAGTCAGCATTTCACTGTAAGGCTAAAACCTGTTGTATTCGGCACATGTGACAAATAAACTTTGATTTGATTTGAATAGATGGTTGTGGGGTGAACAGGCCGTGGCTCGGGTGGTTGAGGTTTTGATGATCTTCTAGGCCTTCCTGTGACACCCGGTTCTGTGGACGTCCTGGAGGGCAGGAAGTGTGCCTTTGAATGTTCAAGGGACATTTAAAGTTCCTTGATAGAAGCCTCTTCTCCGTAGGTGTAATTATCTTAGCCTAATCCAGATAGCACATGTCATAACAAGAAGCCCAGCGCTTCAAGCCAAGCCTCCTCCTCCACCCTTTCTCGCTCTAACGCGCTGCTTTCTCCCCACACGCAACATTTCAGTCACATCTCACGCCCTACACATCCATTTCGTATGATATGTTACGATTTACAATGTGTACGATATGTTTCGAGTTGCAATTCGTACTATATGTTACGAATTCCAATTTTTTGTTGCTACCATTAGCTAGGTGAGGGGTTAACGTTACGTTTAAAGGGTTAAGGTTAGGGCTAGCTAGCATGCTAAGTAGTTGCAAAGACTAAAAAGTAGTAAGTAGTTGCAAGGTTGCTAAAGTTGTGCGTGATGAAATTCGAACAAACAACCTTTGGGTTGCTAGATGTTAGCGTTATTTTGATTTTATGTCACTTTTATTGTAACAGGGAAAACATAGAGACCTTGGACTCTTTTACAAATGCGCCCTGAATATACACAACATAAATATACACATTATACCCAACCGGTGCTGTGTGCCCCCGGTGATTCGTTGGGCAGATCGCAACACCCTCTGGAGAGCCCTGCGGTTGCGCCTTCTTCACCACACTGTCTGTGTGAAGGCACTATTTCATGTTGTCAGGGAACTTTTGATCCTCTCCACTGGGGTTAAAAGATACAGCTACAGTATACTGCAGTAGACAGGTTTAGTATATACTACAGTATACTGTGGTAGACAGGGTTTGTATATACAACAGTATACTGCAGTAGACAGGGTTAGTGTATACTACAGTATACTGCAGTAGATAGGGTTAGTATATACTACAGTATACTGCAGTAGACAAGGTTAGTATATACTACAGTTTACTGCAGTATACACTACAGTATACTGCAGTAGACAGGTTTAATATATACTACAGTAGACAGGGTTAGTATATACTACAGTATACTGCAGTAGACAGGTTTAGTATATACTACAGTATACTGCAGTAGACAGGGTTAGTATATACTACAGTATACTGCAGTAGACAGGGTTAGTATATACTACAGTATACTGCAGTAGACAGGGTTAGTATATACTACAGTATACTGCAGTAGACAGGGTTAGTATATACTGCAGTAAACTGTAGTAGACAGGGCTAGTATATACTACAGTATACTGCAGTAGACAGGGTTAGTATATACTACAGTTTACTGCAGTATACACTACAGTATACTGCAGAAGACAGGTTTAGTATATACTACAGTATACTGCAGTAGACAGGGTTAGTATATACTACAGTATACTGCAGTAGACAGGGTTTGTATATACTACAGTAAACTGCAGTAGACAGGGTTTGTATATACTACAGTAAACTGCAGTAGACAGGGTTAGTATATACTACAGTATACTGCAGTAGACAGGGTTAGTATATACTACAGTATACTGCAGGGTTAGTATATATTACAGTATACTGCAGTAGAGCAGTGAGCCTATATGGCTATAGTGTATTACAGTAGACAGGGTTTGGGTTAGTATATACTACAGTATACTGCAGGGTTAGTATATATTACAGTATACTGCAGTATAGCAATGGGCCTATATGGCTATAGTGTATTACAGTAGACAGGGTTAGTATATACTACAGTATACTGCAGTAGACAGGTTTAGTATATACTACAGTATACTGCAGTAGACAGGGTTAGTATATACTACAGTATACTGCAGTAGACACGGTTAGTATATACTACAGTATACTGCAGTAGACAGGGTTAGTATATACTACAGTATACTGCAGTAGACAGGGTTAGTATATACTGCAGTAAACTGTAGTAGACAGGGCTAGTATATACTACAGTATACTGCAGTAGACAGGGTTAGTATATACTACAGTTTACTGCAGTATACACTACAGTATACTGCAGAAGACAGGTTTAGTATATACTACAGTATACTGCAGTAGACAGGGTTAGTATATACTACAGTATACTGCAGTAGACAGGGTTAGTATATACTACAGTATACTGCAGTAGACAGGGTTTGTATATACTACAGTAAACTGCAGTAGACAGGGTTTGTATATACTACAATAAACTGCAGTAGACAGGGTTAGTATATACTACAATAAACTGCAGGGTTAGTATATATTACAGTATACTGCAGTAGAGCAGTGAGCCTATATGGCTATAGTGTATTACAGTAGACAGGGTTCGGGTTAGTATATACTACAGTATACTGCAGGGTTAGTATATATTACAGTATACTGCAGTATAGCAATGGGCCTATATGGCTATAGTGTATTACAGTAGACAGGGTTAGTATATACTACAGTATACTGCAGTAGACAGGGTTAGTATATACTACAGTACACTGCAGTAGACAGGGTTAGTATATACTACAGTATACTGCAGTATAGCAGTGGGCCTATATGGCTATAGTGTATTACAGTAGACAGGGTTAGTATATACTACAGTATACTGCAGGGTTAGTATATATTACCGTATTCTGCAGTATAGCAGTTGGCCTATATGGCTATAGTGTATTACAGTAGACAAGGTTAGTATATACTACAGTATACTGCAGTAGACAGGGTTAGTATATACTACAGTATACTGCAGTACAGCAGTGGGTCTATATGGCTATAGTGTATTACAGTAGACAGGGTTAGTATATACTACAGTATACTGCAGTAGACAGGGTTAGTATATACTACAGTATACTGCAGTAGACAGGGTTAGTATATATTACAGTATACTGCAGTAGACAGGGTTAGTATATACTACAGTATACTGCAGGGTTAGTATATACTACATTATACTGCAGTACAGCAGTGGGCCTATATGGCTATAGTATATTACAGTAGACAGGGTTAGGGTTAGTATATACTACAGTATACTGCAGTAGACAGGGTTAGTATATATTACAGTATACTGCAGTAGAAAGGGTTAGTATATACTACAGTATACTGCAGTGGGCCTATATGGCTATAGTATATTACAGTAGACAGGGTTAGGGTTAGTATATACTACAGTAAACTGCAGTAGACAGGGTTAGTATATATTACAGTATACTGCAGTAGACAGGGTTAGTATATACTACAGTATACTGCAGTGGGCCTATATGGCTATAGTGTATTACAGTAAACAGGGTTAGTATATACTACAGTATACTGCAGTAGACAGGGTTAGTATATACTACAGTATACTGCAGTACAGCAGTGGGCCTATATGGCTATAGTATATTACAGTAGACAGGGTTAGGGTTAGTATATACTACAGTATACTGCAGTACTGCAGTGGGCCTATATGGCTATAGTGTATTACAGTAGACAGGGTTAGTATATACTACAGTATACTGCAGTAGACAGGGTTAGTATATACTACAGTATACTGCAGTACAGCAGTGGGCCTATATGGCTATAGTATATTACAGTAGACAGGGTTAGGGTTAGTATATACTACAGTATACTGCAGTACTGCAGTGGGCCTATATGGCTATAGTGTATTACAGTAGACAGGGTTAGTATATACTACAGTATACTGCAGTACAGCAGTGGGCCTATATGGCTATAGTATATTACTGTAGACATGGTTAGGGTTAGTATATACTACAGTATACTGCAGTGGGCCTATATGGCTATAGTGTATTAGTAGTGTATAGTGTATTACAGTAGACATGGTTAGGGTTAGTATATACTACAGTATACTGCAGTGGGCCTACATGGCTATAGTGTATTAGTAGTGTATAGTGTATTACAGTAGACATGGTTAGGGTTAGTATATACTACAGTATACTGCAGTGGGCCTACATGGCTAGAGTGTATTAGTAGTGTATAGTGTATTACAGTAGACATGGTTAGTATATACTACAGTATACTGCAGTGGGCCTACATGGCTATAGTGTATTAGTAGTGTATAGTGTATTACAGTAGACAGGGTTAGTATATACTACAGTATACTGCAGTGGGCCTATATGGCTAGAGTGTATTACAGTAGTGTATAGTGTATTACAGTAGACATGGTTAGTATATACTACAGTATACTGCAGTGGGCCTACATGGCTAGAGTGTATTAGTAGTGTATAGTGTATTACAGTAGACATGGTTAGTATATACTACAGTATACTGCAGTGGGCCTACATGGCTAGAGTGTATTAGTAGTGTATAGTGTATTACAGTAGACAGGGTTAGTATATACTACAGTATACTGCAGTGGGCCTATATGGCTAGAGTGTATTACAGTAGTGTATAGTGTATTACAGTAGACATGGTTAGTATATACTACAGTATACTGCAGTGGGCCTACATGGCTAGAGTGTATTAGTAGTGTATAGTGTATTACAGTAGACATGGTTAGTATATACTACAGTATACTGCAGTGGGCCTACATGGCTAGAGTGTATTAGTAGTGTATAGTGTATTACAGTAGACATGGTTAGTATATACTACAGTATACTGCAGTGGGCCTACATGGCTAGAGTGTATTACAGTAGTGTATAGTGTATTACAGTAGACATGGTTAGTATATACTACAGTATACTGCAGTGGGCCTACATAGCTAGAGTGTATTAGTAGTGTATAGTGTATTACAGTAGACAGGGTTAGTATATACTACAGTATACTGCAGTGGGCCTATATGGCTAGAGTGTATTACAGTAGTGTATAGTGTATTACAGTAGACATGGTTAGTATATACTACAGTATACTGCAGTGGGCCTACATGGCTAGAGTGTATTACAGTAGTGTATAGTGTATTACAGTAGACATGGTTAGTATATACTACAGTATACTGCAGTGGGCCTACATGGCTAGAGTGTATTAGTAGTGTATAGTGTATTACAGTAGACATGGTTAGTATATACTACAGTATACTGCAGTGGGCCTACATGGCTAGAGTGTATTACAGTAGTGTATAGTGTATTACAGTAGACATGGTTAGTATATACTACAGTATACTGCAGTGGGCCTACATGGCTAGAGTGTATTACAGTAGTGTATAGTGTATTACAGTAGACATGGTTAGTATATACTACAGTATACTGCAGTGGGCCTACATGGCTAGAGTGTATTACAGTAGTGTATAGTGTATTACAGTAGACATGGTTAGTATATACTACAGTATACTGCAGTGGGCCTACATGGCTAGAGTGTATTAGTAGTGTATAGTGTATTACAGTAGACATGGTTAGTATATACTACAGTATACTGCAGTGGGCCTACATGGCTAGAGTGTATTAGTAGTGTATAGTGTATTACAGTAGACATGGTTAGTATATACTACAGTATACTGCAGTGGGCCTACATGGCTAGAGTGTATTACAGTAGTGTATAGTGTATTACAGTAGACATGGTTAGTATATACTACAGTATACTGCAGTGGGCCTAAATGGCTAGAGTGTATTACAGTAGTGTATAGTGTATTACAGTAGACATGGTTAGTATATACTACAGTATACTGCAGTGGGCCTACATGGCTAGAGTGTATTAGTAGTGTATAGTGTATTACAGTAGACATGGTTAGTATATACTACAGTATACTGCAGTGGGCCTACATGGCTAGAGTGTATTACAGTGTGTATAGTGTATTACAGTAGACATGGTAGTAGTATACTGTATGGCTAGAGTGTATTACAGTAGACATGGTTAGTATATACTACAGTATACTGCAGTGGGCCTACATGGCTAGAGTGTATTACAGTAGTGTATAGTGTATTACAGTAGACATGGTTAGTATATACTACAGTATACTGCAGTGGGCCTACATGGCTAGAGTGTATTACAGTAGTGTATAGTGTATTACAGTAGACATGGTTAGTATATACTACAGTATACTGCAGTGGGCCTACATGGCTAGAGTGTATTAGTAGTGTATAGTGTATTACAGTAGACATGGTTATAGTGTATTACAGTATACTGCAGTGGGCCTACATGGCTAGAGTGTATTACAGTAGTGTATAGTGTATTACAGTAGACATGGTTAGTATATACTACAGTATACTGCAGTGGGCCTACATGGCTAGAGTGTATTACAGTAGTGTATAGTGTATTACAGTAGACATGGTTAGTATATACTACAGTATACTGCAGTGGGCCTACATGGCTAGAGTGTATTACAGTAGTGTATAGTGTATTACAGTAGACATGGTTAGTATATACTACAGTATACTGCAGTGGGCCTACATGGCTAGAGTGTATTAGTAGTGTATAGTGTATTACAGTAGACATGGTTAGTATATACTACAGTATACTGCAGTGGGCCTACATGGCTAGAGTGTATTACAGTAGTGTATAGTGTATTACAGTAGACATGGTTAGTATATACTACAGTATACTGCAGTGGGCCTACATGGCTAGAGTGTATTACAGTAGTGTATAGTGTATTACAGTAGACATGGTTAGTATATACTACAGTATACTGCAGTGGGCCTACATGGCTAGAGTGTATTACAGTAGTGTATAGTGTATTACAGTAGACATGGTTAGTATATACTACAGTATACTGCAGTGGGCCTACATGGCTAGAGTGTATTAGTAGTGTATAGTGTATTACAGTAGACATGGTTAGTATATACTACAGTATACTGCAGTGGGCCTACATGGCTAGAGTGTATTACAGTAGTGTATAGTGTATTACAGTAGACATGGTTAGTATATACTACAGTATACTGCAGTGGGCCTACATGGCTAGAGTGTATTAGTAGTGTATAGTGTATTACAGTAGACATGGTTAGTATATACTACAGTATACTGCAGTGGGCCTACATGGCTAGAGTGTATTAGTAGTGTATAGTGTATTACAGTAGACATGGTTAGTATATACTACAGTATACTGCAGTGGGCCTACATGGCTAGAGTGTATTACAGTAGTGTATAGTGTATTACAGTAGACATGGTTAGTATATACTACAGTATACTGCAGTGGGCCTACATGGCTAGAGTGTATTACAGTAGTGTATAGTGTATTACAGTAGACATGGTTAGTATATACTACAGTATACTGCAGTGGGCCTACATGGCTAGAGTGTATTACAGTAGTGTATAGTGTATTACAGTAGACATGGTTAGTATATACTACAGTATACTGCAGTGGGCCTACATGGCTAGAGTGTATTAGTAGTGTATAGTGTATTACAGTAGACAGGCTGAATGTCATCCAGCAAATGAGGCGTGACTTTCAGTCAGAGAGCATCGTCAGCAATAACTGAACTCACATAACTCTCACACACCCCACACACACAAGCATGCGCAGACACACAAACACACATGCACAAGATGCAAGTCTCACAGAAACACCTCTCTTGCGCATTTTCTCTCACAAATGCACAGAAACACACACACACATACGGAAGAGGCTGTCAAACGTTATCTGTGGCTAACAGTGTTGACCTCTAGCTGACCTCTTTTGTTTATCCAATCAGAGCACAACTCTACTCCCCATTCCAACATGACCTTCACACACACACTAGTCCATTATACACAAACATGAACACTAGTGACGGGGGAAAAATATTGATACAGTTACATAATCAGGATATTATTTTTGGATCGTAACGTTTGGACAATATCGCAACCAAAAACCCCAGTATATTACCTTCATAGCTTGTTATCCATCTGATTTTTACATTGGGAGCCAATTTGTTTTCAGCACTTATATTTCGGTGACTTTTATTTTGTTTTCTCGTGGCTCTCTCCCTCGTCTCCCTGCAGCAGACATATGGTGAGCAATATGTCTGGAACATCGAATCGCAATAAAACCACAGTATCGAATAACAATACATGTAGAATCGTGAGAATCACAATACACATCGCATCGGCACCTAAGTATGGTGATAATATCATATCGCAAGGGCCCTGGCAATTCCCATCTCTAATGAACACAGTTGAAACAACATATTCAAAGGTGCATCTATAAAGGAATGACTTCACGGGAGAGGAGAGGACAGATAAAGAAAGGAGAGGAAACGAAAGGAGAGGAGAGGAAATGAGGTTTGTAAAAAAAAAAGACAGTGACACTTGGGCTCACACTGGAGCAACTGAGACCCCGAGCCACCATTACGCCAATCAAACATAAACCCCTGACAGAGGCAGAGACGGGAAATCGCTCAGTCATATCCTGTGTCCTGAAATATACATCCCTCTGCATCTTGTCAGATACAAATGACTGTTTCCTACTGATAAGAGATAGGGGGGAGAGGGAGACCAGGGGGGGAGAGAGGGAGACCAGGGGGGAGAGAGGGAGACCAGGGGGAGAGAGGGAGACCAGGGGGGGAGAGAGGGAGACCAGGGGGGGAGAGAGGGAGACCAGGGGGAGAGAAAGAAGTGTGTGTCTTACCTTGTACACCTGTCCGTAGGTTCCATTGCCCACCAACTCCACCAGCTCAAAGATTCCTGCTGGGTCCTGAAGAGAGACAGATTCAGAGTCACAGAGCAAACAGACATTTAGCTCGAAGCTGGCAGTTATAGAGGTGTTAGCTTGATGCTAGCCCCCAGACATAAGCTATAGACTGTTAGCTTGATGCTAGTCTCCACCCCAGACAGATAGACTGTTATGTTGATGCTAGCACATATAGACAGTTAGTTTGATGCCAGCCCCAAAACATATAGACAGTTAGCTTGATGCTAGCCCCCAGAGGTAGGCTACAAAAAAAAGTTAGCTTGAAGCTAGCTGATGCTAATAGACTGCTACTGTCGATAGCAATCTAAAGTGGCTTCATAACGATCAGCTTACTAGACAGTGGAGTTTACAAGAGGAATCGCTAGACCCCAGCAGAGAACCCAGTGACCTTACAAACACACACAGACAGACACACACACACACACACACACACACACACACACACACACACTGCTGTGTTGCTAAGGCATTCCAACAATAGCTGGAATTCAACTCCCCCCTCTGTAGCCCTCATCTCTTCTTCCCTTCTTTACCTACTGTGGTACCATGAGAAACACAGAAACACTCACTCTTCTAAACAAGCCCACACAAGAGTTAGTGATCAAGTGTGTCTAAGTGTGTGTGTGTGTGTGTGTGTGTGTGTGTGTGTGTGTGTGTGTGTGTGTGTGTGTGTGTGTGTGTGTGTGTGTGTGTGTGTGTGTGTGTGTGTGTGTGTGTGTGTGTGTGTGTGTGTGTGTGTGTGTGTGTACAGAGTCTAACAGAGTGTTGTTGCTGCTCCAGTTCATTCATATCCTCAGGCTAACTGATAGAAAAGTGTCCGTTATCATGACTATTTAATACAACAGAATGGGCTCACAGGTTGTGTGTGAGATGATTAGATTATAGTAGGTTAGTGGATGATGGGAGTCACGTTGTAACTGGTCCTATCTAAACAACCACTGTCATGAGAGAAGGACTCTACTGTACCGGATGACTCACACAAATGTTCTCTCTCTGCTGATGAATCTTATTCTCTGTTCAGCTCCTCGTGAGGCCTTGTATACATTCTTCAAACTCTATGTCTCTAAAGTGTGTGTGTGTGTGTGTGTGTGGCTACGGAAAGAGTGTGAATAAGGGGGTCTTGTGGCTCAGCGGGAAATTAGGTCACCCAGACACATTCAGGGGGAGACATTTGAGTACAACACGCCCAGATAGTTCATGAATAATATGCTTGTTGGTCAGTTCTGGGGCGTAGGTGGGTTTAGGTTGATCAGCTCCTCACCCTACACCTATGTGTGTGTGTGTGTGTGTGTGTGTGTGTGTGTGTGTGTGTGTGTGTGTGTGTGTGTGTGTGTGTGTGTGTGTGTGTGTGTGTGTGTGTGTGTGTGTGTGTGTGTGTGTGTGTGTGTGTGTGTGTGTGTGTGTGTGTGTGTGTGTGTGTGTGTGTGTGTGTGTGAGTGACTGAGTGTGTGGTCAGTGCTGTCCTGCTGATCTGTTGTCTGTTGATGTCATCAGCTGACTGCCTGGCTTCTGACTGTGCGTGTGGGTGTGCTGTATCACCAATTCTCTGACCACTTCTCAGTCAGGATTTCCCAACACACACACACTCGTCTGTCCAACACACTCGTCTGTCCAGCGGTTCCTAGGCCAGTCTAGCCAGTGACCCACTAACCAGTGGATTAATGTCTGCGACTGACTGGTGGAGAACTGTAATCCACACAGGCCACTGTAGAGCTCAGCTAGACTGGCTCTACCCAACCTGGCAACCTCAATAGGCCACGGTACATCTCAGCTAGACTGGCTCTGCCCAACCTGGCAACCTCAATAGGCCACTGTACATCTCAGCTAGACTGGCTCTTCCCAACCTGGCAACCTCAATAGGCCACTGTACAACTCAGCTAGACTGGCTCTGCCCAACCTGGCAACCTAATCATGCTACTGTAGAGTTCAGCTATAGACTGGCTCTGCCCTCTACCAAAATGTCAACCCTGACTCTGCCCTCATCCTTACCATGACACCAACCCAATCTGGCAACCCGGGATGTCAAATGGCTCACTATATGTACAGTACTATGTCATACTGCTCTGTACCATCACTCATTCATATATCTTTATGTGCATATTCTTTATCCCCTTACACTGTGTATAAGACAGTAGTTTTGGAATTGTTAGTTAGATTACTTGTTGGTTATTACTGCATTGTCGGAACTAGAAGCACAAGCATTTCGCTACAATCGCATTAACATCTGCTAACCATGTGTATGTGACAAATAGAATTTGATTTGATTTGATTTATTGTGAGTTCTGTTATGTAATGGAGATTCTAGAATGACATGAAAAAACTGCCTATCATCCTTTATACTAGTCTGTGTAGCTGTCTGTGGGTCATAGCTTATATCTACACAGTACCTGACCACACACACACACACACAAAGAAATGCAAACACACACACAGCATCTTGCAGAGTAGGTGTATCCATCATGCAGTGTGTGTGTGTCTTTTCTCAGGGTTCACAAAATAACCAGAGTGCAGTAACAGTAGCGTATAGACCCAGTCTACACTCTTAGAAAATAAATTGCAATTTAGAACCATAAAGGGTTCTTTGTCTGTCCCCATAGGAGAAACCTTTGAATAATCACTTTTGGTTGCAGGTACAACCCGTTTGGGTTCCATGTAGAACCCTTTCCACACAGGGTTCTACATGGAAACCAACACAGTTATACCTGCAACCAAAAAGGGTTCTACCTGGAAACAAAAAGGGTTCTCCTATGGGGATAGCCGCAGAACCCATTTGGAACCATTTTTTCTAAGATTTTCTAAGAGTGCACAGACAACACAGTCTATAGGTATCCTAGCCACTAGCATTACTGGCTTAGCAGAGTTTAGCATCAACACTGATGGTTATACCAACATATAACCATATTGGCATATAATATATCAAGGTAATGTAAAATAGACAATATACAGTATGACATGTAAATAGATACTTAGTGATTATTTAATAGTATCCTTTGTAGAGGACTCTCTCTACCCATATTTAACAGTGAGTGACATTTGTTGTTCACACACACACACACACACACACACACACACACACACACACACACACACACACACACACACACACACACAGTTTGCATGAATGCCTTAATGTATAATGTATACATACAGTAAATGCCCATGAAAGCTACCAGGCTGTTTTGGTAGACTCATATTAACATGCTGTGTTTGTGTGTGTGTAGGCTACATTCCACCGCGGACTGGCTCAATGAAAGCGACATATTCAGACCTAAAAACCGAGACCACCGAAGCACCGCGCAACCCCCCCGCATGACATCAGATTACACTGCTATGCTGTCATGCCATTTCATACCTACCATTGTTTACCTTGCTAAATCGTTAGTAAATCAGCAGAAAGAGAAACACTTGGTTGACGTTTTTCCACTGAGTATGTTCCTCTGTTGTGTTACATTGTATAACCACCTGCCATTAGGCTATGAACAGTGCTATATAGGCCTCTGCACAATTCCATTTTCGGATATGTTTTGCTCATGCACAAACATCGGTAGGCCAGTCTGCCATGTTGGTGGCTGTAGGGAGGGATGGGGAATTTGACCCATTTTAGAAGCGTTGTCTCTCTCTCACACACACACACACACAGAGAGAGAGAGAGAGAGAGAGAGAGAGACAGAGAGACAGAGAGTAGTAGCCATCTCTGATACTGAAACAGATACATGATGTAGATCCGGGTTTATCTTACCCGTAGAGCAGACAGGTCGATCTCATCCAGACTCCGGGCAGGGGAATCAGTCGCCATGATTCAAATTAAATATTATAAAAATCACCAGAATCAGAAACCATCCAGACAACGAGATCACGGAGTAAATGCCCTTGGCCCCCGCTATAGGCTGCCCTCTTCCACGGGGAAACAAGCCTGCCTACCTCTTTCTCACCGATAAGCGATCGAGAGATTGCGACTGAGACCGAAAGAGAGAGAAAATAAAAAAAGAGAGCATATAATATATCCCCGTTTGTCAGTAGGTTTAGAGGTGACCGACGTTAAAAAAGCCTGCTAGAGCAGAGATGCTGGTGTGTGACTATAATGGGACGTGAACATGATCAGCAGCAGCACCAAATCCATGTCTCTTCAACAGACAGCGAGAACTCACGGTTTGCTGGCTGCAGATGCTCTTGAGCAATGTCAATCAAAGACACCGTGGGCGGGGCAAATCTGTAAACCACGCCCACTCCAGAGGATTGCCCAATTGAATTATTTGAACTCGGTAGAGACCAAAGGAGTTTCCAGAGTAAGCCATCCCTGACACCGGGGTGTGGTAACTGGTTTGTCTAAAGTTTAGTAATGATGTTATGTAAAGTGGGACTTTTTGTAAAAGGGATTTCTAAATAAAAACATAGCAATGTATCAAACTACTTGAGTTGAAAAAGGGCCAATCGACTTTGTTGTACGTACATAACATCCATGTAGACGTCATACACTTGGTCACAACTCTTTCATATTGAAATGTTTTAGGAGGTATTATTATTATAAATACGCTATGTTTGTATTATGAACATAGTGCTGTGTACAGGAACTAATCAGCAGTTCAGAATAGAGAAGTTTCATTCAATGCGGCCCATTTAGTTATTTTTGTTTGGTTTTATTTGTCCTTTATCCCATTGGGAATGTGTTTTATAACAGAGAGCTCAAGGCAATAGAATATGGATTATTCCTGAGAATAGAACAGAGTATCACTGTAGTGCTATTCACTCAACTGTACGACTTGATTAGTTTACTGTTAGCTAGCTACATAATCTTAGCCATTCTTCTTAGCTAGCTACATAGCCGTCCTTGTATCAGAGATAATTGCATTAATTATCGTATTTCGTATTTCGTCGCCCTAACGTAGCCTTCACTGCTATTCGCCCAGGAGCTAGCAACGCTAGCTAACGCACACAGATTAGCATCACTGTAGTGCTATTCACTCAACTGTACGACTTGATTAGTTCAGTGTTAGCTAGCTACATAGCTGTCTTTGTTTCCAAGATAATTGTGTAGTTTAGTGTGTGTAGCCTTGGAGTGATTATCTTAATTCACTGAGGTTCGCTAGCCAGCTATTTGTCGTCCTTAACGTAGGAGACTCTGCTAGCTAGCCAACAGCTAACAGCTAACAGCTAGCCAACGTCTACTGAATAGAACCCAACAACCCGGTCGCATTCACAGGTAGTATCACATTTTCATTACATTACAGTACAACGGTTTGATTTGTTTGATCGTAGCTAGCTACATAGCTAGCTACATAGCCGTCTTTGTTTCAAAGATAATTGTGTAGTCTAGACCGATTTCCTAGGTTAGCTAGCCAGCTATTGTCGTTCTTTTAACTCAACGTAACGTAAACAACACTGCTAGCTAGCCAGCTAGCCCCCGAACAGCAGCACTGTAGAAATTATTACACTCAACGGAACGACTTGATTAGTGTAGTGTCAACAACGCAGCTACTGCCAGCTAGCCTACTTTAGCAGTACTGTATCATTTTAATCATTTTAGTCAATAAGATTCTTGCTACGTAAGCTTAACTTTCTGAACATTCGAGACGTGTAGTCCGCTTGTCATTCCAATTTCCTTGCATTAGCGTAGCCTTTTCTGTAGCCTGTCAACTATGTGTCTGTCTATCCCTGTTCTCTCCTCTCTGCACAGACCATACAAACGCTCCACACCGCGTGGCCGCGACCACCCTAACCTGGTGGTCCCAGCGCGTACGACCCACGTGGAGTTCCAGGTCTCTGGTAGCCTCTGGAACTGCCAATCTGCGGCCAACAAGGCAGAGTTCATCTCAGCCTATGCCTCCCTCCAGTCCCTTGACTTCTTGGCACTGACGGAAACATGGATCACCACAGATAACACTGCTACTCCTACTGCTCTCTCCTCGTCCGCCCACGTGTTCTCGCACACCCCGAGAGCTTCTGGTCAGCGGGGTGGTGGCACCGGGATCCTCATCTCTCCCAAGTGGTCTTTCTCTCTTTCTCCCCTTACCCATCTGTCTATTGCCTCCTTTGAATTCCATGCTGTCACAGTTACCAGCCCTTTCAAGCTTAACATCCTTATCATTTATCGCCCTCCAGGTTCCCTCGGAGAGTTCATCAATGAGCTTGATGCCTTGATAAGCTCCTTTCCTGAGGACGGCTCACCTCTCACAGTTCTGGGCGACTTTAACCTCCCCACGTCTACCTTTGACTCATTCCTCTCTGCCTCCTTCTTTCCACTCCTCTCCTCTTTTGACCTCACCCTCTCACCTTCCCCCTACTCACAAGGCAGGCAATACGCTTGACCTCATCTTTACTAGATGCTGTTCTTCCACTAACCTCATTGCAACTCCCCTCCAAGTCTCCGACCACTACCTTGTATCCTTTTCCCTCTCGCTCTCATCCAACACTTCCCACACTGCCCCTACTCGGATGGTATCGCGCCGTCCCAACCTTCGCTCTCTCTCCCCCGCTACTCTCTCCTCTTCCATCCTATCTTCTCTTCCCTCTGCTCAAACTTTCTCCAACCTATCTCCTGATTCTGCCTCCTCAACCCTCCTCTCCTCCCTTACTGCATCCTTTGACTCCCTATGTCCCCTATCCTCCAGGCCGGCTCGGTCCTCCCCTCCCGCTCCGTGGCTCGACGACTCATTGCGAGCTCACAGAACAGGGCTCCGGGCAGCCGAGCGGAAATGGAGGAAAACTCGCCTCCCTGCGGACCTGGCATCCTTTCACTCCCTCCTCTCTACATTTTCCTCCTCTGTCTCTGCTGCTAAAGCCACTTTCTACCACTCTAAATTCCAAGCATCTGCCTCTAACCCTAGGAAGCTCTTTGCCACCTTCTCCTCCCTCCTGAATCCTCCCCCCTCCCTCCTCCCTCTCTGCAGATGACTTCGTCAACCATTTTGAAAAGAAGGTCGATGACATCCGATCCTCGTTTGCTAAGTCAAACGACACTGCTGGTTCTGCCCACACTGCCCTACCCTATGCTCTGACCTCTTTCTCCTCTCTCTCTCCAGATGAAATCTCGCGTCTTGTGACGGCCGGCCGCCCAACAACCTGCCCGCTTGACCCTATCCCCTCCTCTCTTCTCCAGACCATTTCCGGAGACCTTCTCCCTTACCTCACCTCGCTCATCAACTCATCCCTGACCGCTGGCTACGTCCCTCCCGTCTTCAAGAGAGCGAGAGTTGCACCCCTTCTGAAAAAACCTACACTCGATCCCTCCGATGTCAACAACTACAGACCAGTATCCCTTCTCTCTTTTCTCTCCAAAACTCTTGAGCGTGCCGTCCTTGGCCAGCTCTACCGCTATCTCTCTCAGAATGACCTTCTTGATCCAAATCAGTCAGGTTTCAAGACTAGTCATTCAACTGAGACTGCTCTTCTCTGTATCACGGAGGCGCTCCGCACTGCTAAAGCTAACTCTCTCTCCTCTGCTCTCATCCTTCTAGACCTATCGGCTGCCTTCGATACTGTGAACCATCAGATCCTCCTCTCCACCCTCTCCGAGTTGGGCATCTCCGGCGCGGCCCACGCTTGGATTGCGTCCTACCTGACAGGTCGCTCCTACCAGGTGGCGTGGCGAGAATCTGTCTCCTCACCACGCGCTCTCACCACTGGTGTCCCCCAGGGCTCTGTTCTAGGCCCTCTCTTATTCTCGCTATACACCAAGTCACTTGGCTCTGTCATAACCTCACATGGTCTCTCCTATCATTGCTATGCAGACGACACACAATTAATCTTCTCCTTTCCCCCTTCTGATGACCAGGTGGCGAATCGCATCTCTGCATGTCTGGCAGACATATCAGTGTGGATGACGGATCACCACCTCAAGCTGAACCTCAGCAAGACGGAGCTCCTCTTCCTCCCGGGGAAGGACTGCCCGTTCCATGATCTCGCCATCACGGTTGACAACTCCATTGTGTCCTCCTCCCAGAGCGCTAAGAACCTTGGCGTGATCCTGGACAACACCCTGACGTTCTCAACTAACATCAAGGCGGTGTCCCGTTCCTGTAGGTTCATGCTCTACAACATCCGCAGAGTACGACCCTGCCTCACACAGGAAGCGGCGCAGGTCCTAATCCAGGCACTTGTCATCTCCCGTCTTGATTACTGCAACTCGCTGTTGGCTGGGCTCCCTGCCTGTGCCATTAAACCCCTACAACTCATCCAGAACGCCGCAGCCCGTCTGGTGTTCAACCTTCCCAAGTTCTCTCACGTCACCCCGCTCCTCCGCTCTCTCCACTGGCTTCCAGTTGAAGCTCGCATCCGCTACAAGACCATGGTGCTCGCCTACGGAGCTGTGAGGGGAACGGCACCTCAGTACCTCCAGGCTCTGATCAGGCCCTACACCCAAACAAGGGCACTGCGTTCATCCACCTCTGGCCTGCTCGCCTCCCTACCACTGAGGAAGTACAGTTCCCGCTCAGCCCAGTCAAAACTGTTCGCTGCTCTGGCCCCCAATGGTGGAACAAACTCCCTCACGACGCCAGGACAGCGGAGTCAATCACCACCTTCCGGAGACACCTGAAACCCCACCTCTTCAAGGAATACCTAGGATAGGGTAAGTAAGGGTAAGTAATCCTTCTCACCCCCCTTCTCACCCCCCCCCAACAAGATTTAGATGCAAGTGGCTGTTCCACTGGTTGTCATAAGGTGTATGCACCAATTTGTAAGTCGCTCTGGATAAGAGCGTCTGCTAAATGACTTAAATGTAAATGTAAATGTAGAGATGTTGTCATTAGAATAGAACAGAGTAGAAATTATTCCTGAGAATAGAACAGAGTAGAAATTATTCCTGAGAATAGAACAGAGTAGAAATTATTCCTGAGAATAGAACAGAGTAGAGATGTTGTCATTAGAATAGAACAGAGTAGAAATTATTCCTGAGAATAGAACAGAGTAGAGATGTTGTCATTAGAATAGAACAGAGTAGAGATGTTGTCATTATAATAGAACAGAGTAGAAATTATTCCTGAGAATAGAACAGAGTAGAGATGTTGTCATTAGAATAGAACAGAGTAGAAATTATTCCTGAGAATAGAACAGAGTAGAAATGATTCATAAGAATAGAACAAAACATAGATGATTCCTGAGAATAGAACAGAGTAGAAATGATTCCTTAAGAATAGAACAGAGTAGAGATGTTGTCATTAGAATAGAACAGAGTAGAAATTATTCCTGAGAATAGAACAGAGTAGAGATGTTGTCATTAGAATAGAACAGAGTAGAAATTATTCCTGAGAATAGAACAGAGTAGAGATGTTGTCATTAGAATAGAACAGAGTAGAGATGTTGTCATTATAATAGAACAGAGTAGAAATTATTCCTGAGAATAGAACAGAGTAGAAATGATTCCTAAGAATAGAACAAAACATAGATGATTCCTGAGAATAGAACAGAGTAGAAATGATTCCTTAAGAATAGAACAGAGTAGAGATGTTGTCATTAGAATAGAACAGAGTAGAAATTATTCCTGAGAATAGAACAGAGTAGAAATGATTCCTAAGAATAGAACAAAACATAGATGATTCCTGAGAATAGAACAGAGTAGAAATGATTCCTTAAGAATAGAACAGAGTAGAGATGTTGTCATTAGAATAGAACAGAGTAGAAATTATTCCTGAGAATAGAACAGAGTAGAGATGTTGTCATTAGAATAGAACAGAGTAGAATAGAACAGAGTAGAGATGTTGTCATTAGAATAGAACAGAGTAGAAATTATTCCTGAGAATAGAACAGAGTAGAAATGATTCCTTAAGAATAGAACAGAGTAGAGATGTTGTCATTAGAATAGAACAGAGTAGAAATTATTCCTGAGAATAGAACAGAGTAGAGATGTTGTCATTAGAATAGAACAGAGTAGAATAGAACAGAGTAGAGATGTTGTCATTAGAATAGAACAGAGTAGAAATTATTCCTGAGAATAGAACAGAGTAGAAATTATTCCTAAGAATAGAACAAAACATAGATGATTCCTGAGAATAGAACAGATTAGAAATGATTCCTTAAGAATAGAACAAGAGTAGAGATGTTGACATTAGAATATAACAGAGTAGAAATTATTCCTGAGAATAGAACAGAGTAGAAATTATTCCTAAGAGTAGAACAGAGTAGAGATGTTGTCATTGGAATAGAACAGAGTAGAAATTATTCCTGAGAATAGAACAGAGTAGAGATGTTGTCATTAGAATAGAACAGAGTAGAAATGATTCCTAAGAATAGAACAGAGTAGAGATGTTGTCATTAGAATAGAACAGAGTTGAAAATATTCCTGAAAATAGAACAGAGTTGAAATGATTCCTAAGAATAGAACAGAGTAGAGATGTTGTCATTACAATAGAACAGAGTAGAAATGATTCCTAAGAATAGAACAGAGTAGAGATGTTGTCATTAGAATAGAACAGAGTAGAAATTCCTGAAAATAGAACAGAGTTGAAATGATTCCTAAGAATAGAACAGAGTAGAGATGTTGTCATTACAATAGAACAGAGTTGAAAATATTCCTGAGAATAGAACAGAGTAGAGATGTTGTCATTAGAATAGAACAGAGTAGAAATTATTCCTGAGAATAGAACAGAGTAGAAATGATTCCTAAGAATAGAACAAAACATAAATGATTCCTGATAATAGAACAGAGTAGAAATTATTCCTTAAGAATAGAATAAAACAAAGATGATTCCTGAGAATAGAACAGAGTAGAAATTATTCCAGAGAATAGAACAAAACATAGATGATTCCTGAGAATAGAACAGAGTAGAAATGATTCCTAAGAATAGAACAAAACAAAGATGATTCCTGAGAATAGAACAGAGTAGAAATTATTCCAGAGAATAGAACAAAACATAGATGATTCCTGAGAATAGAACAGAGTAGAAATTATTCCTAAGAATATAACAAAACAAAGATAATTCCTGAGAATATAACAGGGTAGAGGTGTGTTGTCGTGACCTGTCACTATAACAGAGAAATACTCTGGAACTGTTTTGGTCAGAGATCAGGATTATAAGGATTAAGCCAAAACAACACATGCAGAGAAACTAAAGAATTGGGCTCTTTCAGTATCACTATACCAAAATAAGACATGTTAATTGAACATTTACAAAATCAAACATTTATATTATATTATATATAAATTAAGTTATTACATTATAATGATTACAGACAAATACTCTCGGAACTGTCTGTTAAACTGTAATGATTCAAATCCCCCAAAGGATGACACAGATAAGAAAACCGCAGAATGGAAAGCCCAGGTATTGTAGTCGGTTTGAAGATGGGCTAATCTTGTACTCATCCAGAGAAGCCTCCAGTCATCCAGGTGAGAAATCTACAGACAGGTTTATCTTGTTTTCCCAATAACTTCTTAGGAGCTATTAGTCATTCATACCATTAAATCAAATCAACAGGAACAGGAATACAACCTTACAATGAAACGCTTACTTACAAGCCCTTAACCAACAATGCAGTTTAAGAAAATCCCTAAAAAGTAAGAATAACAAGAATAACAATAAGAATAACAAATGATTAAAGGGCGGCAGTAAATAACAATAGCGAGGCTATATACAGGGGGTACCTGTACAGAGTCAATGTGGAGGCTATATACAGGGGGTACCTGTACAGAGTCAATGTGGAGGCTATATACAGGGGGTACCTGTACAGAGTCAATGTGGAGGCTATATACAGGGGGTACCGGTACAGAGTCAATGTGGAGGCTATATACAGGGGGTACCGGTACAGAGTCAATGTGGAGGCTATATACAGGGGGTACCTGTAGAGAGTCAATGTGGAGGCTCTCAACAGGAGGTACTGGTACAGAGTCAATGTGGAGGCTATATACAGGGGATACCTGTACAGAGTCAATGTGGAGGCTATATACATGGGGTACTGGTACAGAGTCAATGTGGAGGCTATATACAGGGGATACTGGTACAGAGTCAATGTGGAGGCTATATACAGGGGATACCGTACCACAGAGTCAATGTGGAAAGAGGCTATATACAGGGGGTACCGTACAGAGTCAATGTGGAGGCTATATACAGGGGGTACTGGTACAGAGTCAATGTGGAGGCTATATACAGGGGGTACCGGTACAGAGTCAATGTGGAGGCTATATACAGGGGTACCGGTACAGAGTCAATGTGGAGGCTATATACTGGTGCAGGGGTACTGGGGGTACAGAGTCAATGTGGAGTGTTTTAGGGACTGTTTGACAGGAGAGTGGGGTGGAGGCTATATACAGGGGGTACCGGTACAGAGTCAATGTGGAGGCTATATACAGGGGGTACCTGTACAGAGTCAACGTGTCACTGTGTCAATGTGCGGGGGGCACCGGTCTCAAGGTAATTGAGGTAATTATGTACATGTAGGTAGAGTTATTAAAGTGGTATCAAAGCCAATGCCAAACTCAGCCAAGTTGATGTCAAAGCCATTACATTGTACAGACACGGCTATTATCACATCTTGCCTTCCAACAACAACAAGTTTGTGTATGTGTGTGGGTGTGGTGTTGCGATATGTCTGCAGGCGTGTGTGCAGGTCTGTTTTCCTGTGAGACAATTGTTGTTTTCTTCATCTAGTCTCTTCCATGGAATCACCTGAGCATGTCCTGCCATGTTTCCCCTAGAGTGCAATGACACAGAAATAGAGAGAAAGAGCGAGAGAAAGTGGATGAGACAGAGACACGGGAGAGAGAGGGAGAGAAGGGGGAGAGAGTCATAGACTGTTCTCTCTGCTACCGCACGGCAAGCAGTACTGGTGCGCCAAGTCTAGATCAAAAAAGGTTTTTAACAGATTCTACCCCCAAGCCATAAGACTGCTGAACAATTAATCAAATGGCCACCTGGACTACTTACATTGACGCCAACCTACTTGTACAAATTATCTCAACTAACCTGTACCGCACATTGACTCAGTACTGGTACCGCCGGTATATAGCCTCGTTATTTTAATTTTATTGTTTTATTTATTATTTATATTTTACTTGAGTTTATTTAGAGAGAAAAAATCTTAACTCTATTTCTTGAACTGCATTGTTGGTTAAGGGCGTGTAAGTAAGAATTTCACCGTAAGGTCTACACGAGACAGCCTACAGGGAGGAGGTGAGGGCCTAGGGAGTGTGGTGCCAGGAAAATAACCTCTCACTCAACATCAACAAAACAAAGGAGCTGATCGTGGACTTCAGGAAACAGCAGAGGGAGCACCCCCATATCCACATAGACAGGACTGCAGTGAAGAAGAAGGAAAGCTTCAAGTTCCTCGGCGTACAGATCACTGACCAACTGAAAGGGTCCACCCACACAGACAGTGTGGTGAAGAAGGCACAACTGCGCCTCTTCAACCTCAGGAGGCTGAAGAAATTTGGCTTGGCACCTAAAACCCTCACAAACTTTCACAGATGCACAATGGAGAGCATCCTGTAGGGCTGTATCACTGTTTGGTACGACAACAGCACTGCCTGCAACTGCAGGGCTCTCCAGAGGGTGGTGCGGTCTGCCCAACGCATCACCTGGGGCAAACTACCTGCCCTCCAGGACTCCTACATCACACAATGTCACAGGAAGGCCAACAAGATAATTAAGTACAACAACCACCAGAGCCACTCCCTGCTCACCCCGCTATTATCCAGAAGACAAGGTCAGTGCAGGTGTATCAAAGCTGGGACTGAGAGACTGAAAAACAGCTTCTATCTCAAGGCCATCACTAGCACCTTAGAGGCTGCTGCCCTATATACATAGACTTGAAATCACTGGCCACTTTAATAATGGAATGCTAGTCACTTTATAATGTGTACATATTTTGCATTACTCCTCTCACCTTGGTCAGCAGGTAGCCTACTGGTTAGAGAGTTGGACTAGCAACCGAAAGGTTACAAGATCAAATCCCAGAGATAACCTGCAATGACGAAGTAAAAATCTGTCATTGTGCCCCTGAACAAGGCATTTGTCTCAATGTTCCTAGGCCCTCAGTGAAAACAAGATTTTTTTTCTCAACTGACTTGCCTAGTTAAATAAAGGTAAAAAAAAGTATTATATGTATATACTGTACTCTATTGTAGTCTATGCCGCTCATGCATTGTGTGTATTGTTGCGAAATTGTTAGATATTACTTATTAGATATTACTGCACTGTTGGAGCAAGAAACACAATCATTTCGCAACACCCGCAATAACATTTGCTAAACATGTGTATGTGACCAATACATTTGCTTTGATTTGACCTGTTATATTTGGCATATTTGACAAATAACATTTGATTTGAGAGAGAGAGAGAGGGGATAGAGTGAGAGAGAGGGGATAGAGGGGGAGAGAGATGGGATGAGAGAGAAAGTACCATGACACCATGCGAGACCCAGGAGAAAGATGGTTGGAGTCTTACAATGTTTATTAATCCAAAAGGAGTAAACTAGAGAACGGCCGTGGACAGGCAAAAGGTCAAAACCAGATCAGAGTCCAGGAGGTACAGAGTGGCAGAAAGGCTCGTAGTCAAGGCAGGCAGAATGGTCAGGCAGCCAGGTACAGAGTCCAGAACAGGCAAGGGTCAAAACCAGATCAGAGTCCAGGAGGTACAGAGTGGCAGAAAGGCTTGTAGTCAAGGCAGGCAGAATGGTCAGGCAGCCAGGTACAGAGTCCAGAACAGGCAAGGGTCAAAACCAGATCAGAGTCCAGGAGGTACAGAGTGGCAGAAAGGCTTGTAGTCAAGGCAGGCAGAATGGTCAGGCAGCCAGGTACAGAGTCCAGAACAGGCAAGGGTCAAAACCAGGAAGACTAGAAAAAGGAGAATAGCAATGGTTGGAGTTTGGGAAAAAACGCTGGTTGACTTGGAACATACAAGACGAACTGGCACTGAGAGACAGGAAACACACTGGGGGAAATCAGTGACACCTGGAGGGAGTGTAGACAATCACAAGGACAGGTGAAACAGATCAGAGCGTGACAGGAAGAGTAAGAGAACACATTACTACCTCAGTTTAAATATTTAATAAGTGATTCTGGGCTAAATTTCCTCTGTGTGTACTATAAAATATGCTACTTACTGTTCATGATATTTGCTCCAATTAATGCCTACTCTTTCATTCAAATGTGAAGATACAAAGAAGAAGCCAAAACACATCTACATACACAAATGACTATTCTGTACCTAAGGGTGACATAATATTTCCCCAATACCAACCGTCAGCTTACCAAATCACCTACTATGCCTTAAATCAATACATTTTGAAGCCAAATGAATTTGATTTGAGAATGGACTATTCCTTTAACCTTCCACTGGCATATAGTTACTGAAATTAATACAGGTGATACCTCACATATACCATACCAGAGACATAAAAAGTATACAAAATATTAAGGACTACAGCTCTTTCCATGACATAGACTGACCTGGTGAATCCAGGTGAAAGCTATAAACCCTTATTGATGTCCCTGGTTATATCCATTTCAATCAGTGAAGATGAAGGAGAGGAGACAGGTTAAAGAAGGATTTTTAAGCCATGACACAATTAAGACACTGATTGTGTATGTGTGACATTCAAAGGGTGAATGGGCAAGACAAAATATTTAAGTGTCTTTGAACGAGGTATGGTAAAAGGTGGCCAGGCGGACCGGTTTGTGTCAAGAACTGCAACGCTGCTGGGTTTTTCACACATCAGTTTCCTGTGTGTATCAAGAATGTCCCACTACTCAAAGGACATCCAGCCAACTTGACGCGACTGTGGCAAGCATTGGAGTGAACATGGGCCAACGTCTTTCTGGAATGCTTTCCACACCTTGTAGTCCGTGCCCTGACTAATTGAGGCTGTTCTGAGTCCAGTCTCAACTCAATATTCGGAAGGTGTTCATAATGTTTTGTACATAGCTGATACGTGAAAGTGGAGGGCGCCCTCATGTGGTAAAAGGGCTTCACACGCAATCTGAGTTTTGTTAAAGGGGAGGTGCCTTTGACAGGAACTTACAAAAACCAATAACGTTGTCGGCAGCATTCGATCCAGTGGGTCAAGATGCCAATGGTTTTCGAGTCCATCACCTTAACCACTCAGCCACGCAAATACTGTGCTAATGATATGCGTGTCCTCCATCTAGACTACAGTAGTATTAACTGTTGGCTAATTAAAGTATTTGAATAACTTTTCATTTAGACTATGATAAAATGTTTCATTTATACCATAATAAAAGTGTTTAATTCATTTACTATCATGCTATCAAATGCAATATGACATTCACTAAATTACATTGATCGATTTAGCAAAATATTATCAGTAGTTGGATTTGACACCACCACTCGAGCAGAGACTTCAACCTTGATGAGGCACCTTACACCGCTCAGCCATCCTGACTCCGTAGGAGCAGCACAAGGTCGAAGTCTGTAAGGACTACATGAGGTCTAAATCTGTAAGGACTACATGAGGTTTAAATCTGTAAGGACTACATGAGGTCTAAATCTGTAAGGACTACATGAGGTCTAAATCTATAAGGACTACATGAGGTCTAAATCTGTAAGGACTACATGAGGTCTAAATCTGTAAGGACTACATGAGGTCTAAATCTGTAAGGACTACATGAGGTCTAAATCTGTAAGGACTATATGAGGTCTAAATCTGTAAGGACTACATGAGGTCTAAATCTGTAAGGACTACATGAGGTCTAAATCTGTAAGGACTACATGAGGTCTAAATCTGTAAGGACTACATGAGGTCTAAATCTGTAAGGACTACATGAGGTCTAAATCTGTAAGGACTACATGAGGTCTAAATCTGTAAGGACTACATGAGGTCTAAATCTGTAAGGACTACATGAGGTCTAAATCTGTAAGGACTACATGAGGTTTAAATCTGTAAGGACTACATGAGTTCTAAATCTGTAAGGACTACATGAAGTCTAAATATGTAAGGACTACATGAGGTCTAAATATGTAAGGACTACATGAGGTTTAAATCTGTAAGGACTACATGAGGTCTAAATCTGTAAGGACTACATGAGGTCTAAATCTGTAAGGACTACATGAGGTCTAAATCTGTAAGGACTACATGAGGTCTAAATCTGTAAGGACTACATGAGGTCTAAATCTGTAAGGACTACATGAGGTCTAAATCTGTAAGGACTACATTAGGTCTAAATCTGTAAGGACTACATGAGGTCTAAATCTGTAAGGACTACATGAGGTCTAAATCTGTAAGGACTACATGAGGTCTAAATCTGTAAGGACTACATGAGGTCTAAATCTGTAAGGCCTACATGAGGTCTAAACCTGTAAGGACTACATGAGGTCTAAATCTGTAAGGACTACATGAGGTCTAAATCTGTAAGGACTACATGAGGTCTAAATCTGTAAGGACTACATGAGGTCTAAATCTGTAAGGACTACATGAGGTCTAAATCTGTAAGGACTACATGAGGTCTAAATCTGTAAGGACTACATTAGGTCTAAATCTGTAAGGACTACATGAGGTCTAAATCTGTAAGGACTACATGAGGTCTAAATCTGTAAGGACTACATGAGGTCTAAATCTGTAAGGCCTACATGAGGTCTAAACCTGTAAGGCCTACATGAGGTCTAAACCTGTAAGGACTACATGAGGTCTAAATCTGTAAGGACTACATGAGGTCTAAATCTGTAAGGACTACATGAGGTCTAAATCTGTAAGGACTACATGAGGTCTAAATCTGTAAGGACTACATGAGGTCTAAATCTGAAAGGACTACATGAGGTCTAAATCTGTAAGGACTACATTAGGTCTAAATCTGTAAGGACTACATGAGGTCTAAATCTGTAAGGACTACATGAGGTCTAAATCTGTAAGGAATACATGAGGTCTAAATCTGTAAGGACTACATGAGGTCTAAACCTGTAAGGCCTACATGAGGTCTAAACCTGTAAGGACTACATGAGGTCTAAATCTGTAAGGACTACATGAGGTCTAAATCTGTAAGGACTACATGAGGTCTAAATCTGTAAGGACTACATGAGGTCTAAATCTGTAAGGACTACATGAGGTCTAAATCTGTAAGGACTACATGAGGTCTAAACCACCAAATGTGTCTATTATAACATACTTAATTTTTCATTGTAATGACTTACTGGAGAATGTGTATCGGTAAAAATAGAAATAGGAATGTTATATTATTTATTTTTCTTCACTCAGAGGAACAAAAAAAAGAAAGAAAGAAAGAAAGAAAGAAAGAAAGAAAGAAAGAAAGAAAGAAAGAAAAAGCCCAGGGTGTAGATACATCATCTCACCACTAAGGGGCACTAAAGGAACATGGGAACTGGTATCATGTACATGTACTGTATTTTAGCTGTATTTCCATGTTTGTGAACAGGGCTGATCGATATTAATGAATTCATTCATCACCTGTTCTGTCATCCAATCAGAATCAAGGCCATAGAGAGTAAAAAGGAAGGTAATGACAGTGGTCTAGAGATTAAATCAAATCGAATCCAACTTTGTCACGTGAGCTGAAAACAAGTGTAGACCTTACCGTGAAATGCCTACTTACAAGCCCTTAACCAACAGTGCAGTTCAAGAGGAGTTAAGAAATTATTTACCAAATAAACGAAAGTAAAAAATGATAAAAAGTCACGTAATAAAGTAACAATAACGAGGCTATATACGGGGGTACCGGTATCGAGTCTGTTTCTCTGACATGTTCTCCTCCTGGTTTTATTCTCATGTTTCCTCCTATACTATCTTGGCAAGGTGCCAAAGTGTGTGTGTCACACCCAACAACCCTCAGTTTGCTCTGTCACGCACAAGAACATTCCATTTCCCCTGTCACAAACAAAAACATTCCATTTCCCCTGTCACAAACAAAAACATTCCATTTCACCTGTCACACACAACAAACCCTCCATTTACCCTGTCTCACACAACAAACTCCCCATTTACCATGTAACACACAATAACCCTCCATTTACCCTGTCTCACACAACAAACCCCCATTTACCATGTAACACACAATAACCCTCCATTTACCCTGTCTCACACAACAAACCCCCATTTACCATGTAACACACAATAACCCTCCATTTCTCCTGTCACAAACAAAAACATTCCATTTCCCCTGTCACAAACAATAACCCTCCATTTACCCTGTCTCACGCAACAACCCTCCATTTGCCCTGTCTCACGCAACAACCCTCCATTTGCCCTGTCTCACACAACAACCCTCCATTTACCCTGTCTCACACAACAACCCTCCATTTACCCTGTCTCACGCAACAACCCTCCATTTACCCTGTCTCACGCAACAACCCTCCATTTACCCTGTCTCACACAACAACCCTCCATTTACCCTGTCTCACGCAACAACCCTCCATTTACCCTGTCTCACGCAACAACCCTCCATTTACCCTGTCTCACACAACAACCCTCCATTTACCCTGTCTCACGCAACAACCCTCCATTTACCCTGTCTCACGCAACAACCCTCCATTTACCCTGTCTCACGCAACAACCCTCCATTTACCCTGTCTCACGCAACAACCCTCCATTTACCCTGTCTCACGCAACAACCCTCCATTTACCCTGTCTCACGCAACAACCCTCCATTTACCCTGTCTCACGCAACAACCCTCCATTTACCCTGTCTCACGCAACAACCCTCCATTTACCCTGTCTCACACAACAACCCTCCATTTACCCTGTCTCACGCAACAACCCTCCATTTACCCTGTCACACAAAACAACCCCCAACCCTGTCTCCAACAACCTCCATTTGTCCCGCAACAACCCTCCATTTACCCTGTCACACAAAACAACCCCCATTTACCCTGTCACACACAACAACCCTCCATTTACCCTGTCACACAAAACAACCCCCATTTACCCTGTCACACACAACAACCCTCCATTTCTCCATTCACACACAATAACCCTCCATTTCCCATGTTACACAAAACAACCCTCCATTTACCCTGTCTCACACAACAATCTCCCCATTTACCATGTCACACACAATAACCCTCCATTTCTCCTGTCACAAACAACAACCCTCCATTTACCCTGTCACACGCAACAACCCTCCATTTACCCTGTCTCACGCAACAACCCTCCATTTACCCTGTCACACAAAACAACCCCCATTTACCCTGTCACACACAACAACCCTCCATTTCTCCATTCACACACAATAACCCTCCATTTACCCTGTCACACAAAACAACCCTCCATTTCCCCTGTCACACACAACAATCCTCCATTTCCCCTGTCACACACAACAATCCTCCATTTCCCCTGTCACACACAATAATCCTCCATTTCCCAGTTACACAAAACAACCCTCCATGTCCCCTGTTAAACAACAACCCTCCATTTCCCCTGTCACACACAACAATCCTCCATTTCCCCTGTCACACACAACAATCCTCCATTTCCCCTGTCACACACAACAATCCTCCATTTCCCCTGTCACACACACAACAATCCTCAATTTCCCATGTTACACAACACAACCCTCCATGTCCCCTGTCCCACACAACAATCTTCCATTTCCCCTGTCACACACAACAATCCTTAATTTCCCCTGTCACACACAACAATCCTCCATTTCCCCTATCACACACACAACAATACTCTATTTCCCATGTTACACAAAATAACCCTCCATGTCCCATGTTAAACAAAACAACCCTCCATTTCCCCTGTCACACACAACAGTCCTCCATTTCCCCTGTCACACAACAACAATCCTCCATTTCCCATGTTACACAAAACAACCCTCCATGTCCCCTGTTACACAAAACAGCCCTCCATTTCCCCTGTTACACACAACAATCCTCCATTTCCACTGTCACACACAAAAATCCTCCATTTGCCCTGTCACACACAACAACCCTTCATTTCCCCTGTTACACAAAACAATCCTCAATTTCCCCTGTCACACAAAACAACCCTCCATTTCCCCTGTCACACACAACAATCCTCCATTTCCCATGTTACACAAAACAATCCTCAATTTCCACTGTCAAACACAACCCTCCATTTTCCATGTCACAAACAACAAACCTCCATTTCCTCTGTTAGACAAAACAATCCTCCATTTCCCCTGTCACACACAACCCTCCATTTCCCCTGTTACACAAAACAATCCTCAATTTCCCATGGCACACACAACAATCCTCCATTTCCCATGTTACACAAAACAATCCTCAATTTCCCCTGTCACACACAACAACCCTCCATTTACCCTGTTACACACAACAACCCTCCATTTACCCTGTTACACACAACAACCCTCCATTTACCCTGTTACACACAACAACTGTCCATTTCCCGTTTCACACACAACAATCCATCATTTCCCCTGTTACACACAACAACCCTTCATTTACTCTGTTACACACACAACAACCCTCCATTTCCCCTGTTACACAAAACAAACCTCCATTTACCCTGTTACACACAATAACCATCCATTTACCCTCTCACAAAACAAACCTCCATTTATCCTGTTACACACAATAACCCTCCATTTACCCTCTCACACAACAACACTCCATTTCCCCTGTTACACACAACAACCCTCCATTTCCCCTGTCACACACAACAACCCTCCATTCCCCCTGTCACACGCAACAACCTTCCATTTCCCGTTTCACACACAACAACCCTCCATTTCTCCTTTCACACACAACAACCCTCCATTTCTCCTTTCACACACAACAACCCTCCATTTCACCTGTTACACAAAACAACCCTCCATTTACCCTGTTACACACAACAACCCTCCATTTACCCTCTCACACAACAACCCTCCATTTCCCCTGTCACACAAAACAACCCTCCATTTCCCCTGTCACACACAACAATCTTCCATTTCCCCTGTCACACACAACCCTCCATTTCCCCTGTCACACACAACCCTCCATTTCCCCTGTCACACACAACCCTCCATTTCCCCTGTCACACAAACCCTCCATTTCCCCTGTCACACACAACAATCCTCCATTTCCCCTGTCACACACAACAATCCTCCATTTCCCCTATCACGCACACAACAATCCTCAATTTCCCATGTTACACAAAACAACCCTCCATTTCCCCTGTCACACACAACACTCCATTTCCCCTGTCACACGCAACAACCTTCCATTTCCCGTTTCACACACAACAACCCTCTATTTCTCCTTTCACACACATCAACCCTCCATTTCTCCTTTCACACACAACAACCCTCCATTTCACCTGTTACACACAACAACCCTCCATTTACCCTCTCACACAACAACCCTCCATTTACCCTCTCACACAACAACCCTCCATTTCCCCTGTCACACACAACAACCCTCCATTTCCCCTGTCACACACAACAATCCTCCATTTCCCCTGTCACACACAACAATCCTCCAATTCCCCTGTCACACACAACAATCCTCCATTTCCCCTGTCACACACAACAACCCTCCATTTCCCCTGTCACACACAACAACCCTCCATTCCCCCTGTCACACGCAACAACCCTCCATTTCTCCTTTCACACACAACAACCCTCCATTTCTCCTTTCACACACAACAACCCTCCATTTCACCTGTTACACAAAACAACCCTCCATTTACCCTGTCACACACAACAATCCTCCATTTCCCCTGTCACACACAACAATCCTCCATTTCCCCTGTCACACACAACAATCCTCCATTTCCCCTGTCACACAACAACCCTCCATTTTCCCTGTTACACACAACAACCCTCCATTTCCCCTGTCACACACAACAACCCTCCATTCCCCCTGTCACACGCAACAACCCTCCATTTCTCCTTTCACACACAACAACCCTCCATTTCTCCTTTCACACACAACAACCCTCCATTTCACCTGTTACACAAAACAACCCTCCATTTACCCTGTTACACACAACAACCCTCCATTTACCCTCTCATCCAATAACCCTCCATTTCACCTGTTACACAAAACAACCCTCCATTTACCCTGTCACACACAACAACCCTCCATTCCCCCTGTCACACGCAACAACCCTCCATTTCTCCTTTCACACACAACACCCCTCCATTTCCCCTCTCACACACAACACCCCTCCATTTCCCCTGTCACACAAAACAACCCTCCATTTCACCTGTTACACACAACAACCCTCCGTTTCCCCTGTTACACACAACAACCCTCCATTTACCCTGTTAAACACAATAACCCTCCATTTACCCTTTCACACACAACAACCCTCCATTTCACCTGTTACACACCCCCTCCATTTCACCTGTTACACACAACAACCCTCCATTTCCCCTGTCACACACAACAACCCTCCATTTCCCTGTCACACACAACAACCCTCCATTTCCCTGTCACACACAACAACCCTCCATTTCCCCTGTCACACACAACAACCCTCCATTTCCCCTGTCACACACAACAACCCTCCATTTCCCCTGTCACACACAACAACCCTCCGTTTCCCCTGTCACACAAAACAACCCTCCATTTCACCTGTTACACACAACAACCCTCCATTTCCCCTGTCACACACAACAACCCTCCGTTTCCCCTGTCACACACAACAACCCTCCGTTTCCCCTGTCACACACAACAATCCTCCATTTCCCCTGTCACACACAATAACCCTCCATTTCCCCTGTCACACACAACAACCCTCCATTTCCCCTGTCACACACAACAACCCTCCATTTCCCCTGTCACACACAACAACCCTCCATTTCCCCTGTCACACACAACAACCCTCCGTTTCCCCTGTCACACACAACAACCCTCCGTTTCCCCTGTCACACAAAACAACCCTCCATTTCACCTGTTACACACAACAACCCTCCATTTCCCCTGTCACACACAACAACCCTCCATTCCCCCTCTCACACGCAACAACCCTCCATTTCCCGTTTCACACACAACAACCCTCCATTTCTCCTTTCACACACAACAACCCTCCATTTCACCTGTTACACAAAACAACCCTCCATTTCCCCTGTCACACACAACCATCCTCCATTTCCCCTGTCACACACAACAATCCTCCACTTCCCCTGTCACACACAACAATCCTCCATTTCCCCTGTCACACACAACAACCCTCCATTTCCCCTGTCACACACAACAACCCTCCATTCCCCCTGTCACACGCAACAACCCTCCATTTCTCCTTTCACACACAACAACCCTCCATTTCTCCTTTCACACACAACAACCCTCCATTTCACCTGTTACACAAAACAACCCTCCATTTACCCTGTCACACACAACAATCCTCCATTTCCCCTGTCACACACAACAATCCCTCCATTTCCCTGTCACACACAACAATCCTCCATTTCCCCTGTCACACAACAACCCTCCATTTTCCCTGTTACACAAACAACCCTCCATTTCCCCTGTCACACACAACAACCCTCCATTCCCCTGTCACACGCAACAACCCTCCATTTCTCCTTTCACACACAACAACCCTCCATTTCTCCTTTCACACACAACAACCCTCCATTTCACCTGTTACACAAAACAACCCTCCATTTACCCTGTTACACACAACAACCCTCCATTTACCCTCTCATCCAATAACCCTCCATTTCACCTGTTACACAAAACAACCCTCCATTTACCCTGTCACACACAACAACCCTCCATTCCCCCTGTCACACGCAACAACCCTCCATTTCTCCTTTCACACACAACACCCCTCCATTTCCCCTCTCACACACAACACCCCTCCATTTCCCCTGTCACACAAAACAACCCTCCATTTCACCTGTTACACACAACAACCCTCCGTTTCCCCTGTTACACACAACAACCCTCCATTTACCCTGTTAAACACAATAACCCTCCATTTACCCTTTCACACACAACAACCCCCATTTCACCTGTTACACACAACAACCCTCCATTTCCCCTGTCACACACAATAACCCTCCATTTCCCCTGTCACACACAACAACCCTCCATTTCCCCTGTCACACACAACAACCCTCCATTTCCCCTGTCACACACAACAACCCTCCATTTCCCCTGTCACACACAACAACCCTCCGTTTCCCCTGTCACACACAACAACCCTCCGTTTCCCCTGTCACACAAAACAACCCTCCATTTCACCTGTTACACACAACAACCCTCCATTTCCCCTGTCACACACAACAACCCTCCGTTTCCCCTGTCACACACAACAACCCTCCGTTTCCCCTGTCACACACAACAATCCTCCATTTCCCCTGTCACACACAATAACCCTCCATTTCCCCTGTCACACACAACAACCCTCCATTTCCCCTGTCACACACAACAACCCTCCATTTCCCTGTCACACACAACAACCCTCCATTTCCCCTGTCACACACAACAACCCTCCATTTCCCCTGTCACACACAACAACCCTCCGTTTCCCCTGTCACACAAAACAACCCTCCATTTCACCTGTTACACACAACAACCCTCCATTTCCCTGTCACACACAACAACCCTCCATTTCCCTGTCACACACAACAACCCTCCATTTCCCTTTCACACACAACAACCCTCCATTTCTCCTGTCACACACAACAACCCTCCATTTCCCTGTCACACACAACAACCCTCCATTTCCCTGTCACACACAACAACCCTCCATTTCTCCTTTCACACACAACAACCCTCCATTTCTCCTTTCACACACAACAACCCTCCATTTCACCTGTTACACAAAACAACCCTCCATTTACCCTGTCACACACAACAACCCTCCATTTCCCCTGTCACACACAACAACCCTCCATTTCCCCTGTCACACACAACAACCCTCCATTTCCCCTGTCACACAACAACCCTCCATTTTCCCTGTTACACACAACAACCCTCCATTTCCCCTGTCACACACAACAACCCTCCATTCCCCCTGTCACACACAACAACCCTCCATTTCTCCTTTCACACACAACAACCCTCCATTTCTCCTTTCACACACAACAACCCTCCATTTCCCTGTTACACAAAACAACCCTCCATTTACCCTGTTACACACACAACCCTCCATTTACCCTCTCATCCAATAACCCTCCATTTCACCTGTTACACAAAACAACCCTCCATTTACCCTGTCACACACAACAACCCTCCATTCCCCCTGTCACACCAACAACCCTCCATTTCTCCTTTCACACACAACAACCCTCCATTTCCCCTGTCACACACAACACCCTCCATTTCCCTGTCACACAAAACAACCCTCCATTTCACCTGTTACACACAACAACCCTCCATTTCCCTGTTACACACAACAACCCTCCATTTACCCTGTTAAACACAATAACCCTCCATTTACCCTTTCACACACAACAACCCTCCATTTCACCTGTTACACACAACAACCCTCCATTTCCCCTGTCACACACAATAACCCTCCATTTCCCCTGTCACACACAACAACCCTCCATTTCCCCTGTCACACACAACAACCCTCCATTTCCCCTGTCACACACAACAACCCTCCATTTCCCCTGTCACACAAAACAACCCTCCATTTCACCTGTTACACACAACAACCCTCCATTTCCCCTGTCACACACAACAACCCTCCATTTCCCCTGTCACACACAACAACCCTCCATTTCCCCTGTCACACACAACAACCCTCCATTTCCCCTGTCACACACAACAACCCTCCATTTCCCCTGTCACACACAACAACCCTCCATTTCCCCTGTCACACACAACAACCCTCCATTTCCCTTTCACACACAACAACCCTCCATTTCTCCTTTCACACACAACAACCCTCCATTTCACCTGTTACACAAAACAACCCTCCATTTCCCCTGTCACACACAACAACCCTCCATTTCCCCTGTCACACACAACAACCCTCCATTTCCCCTGTCACACACAACAACCCTCCATTTCCCTGTCACACACAACAACCCTCCATTTCCCTGTCACACACAACAACCCTCCATTTCCCTGTTACACACAACAACCCTCCATTTCCCTGTTAAACACAATAACCCTCCATTTACCCTGTCACACAACAACCCCCATTTACACTTTGACACACAACAACCCTCCATTTCCCCTGTCACACACAACAACCCTCCATTTCCCCTGTCACACACAACAACCCTCCATTTCTCCTTTCACACACAACAACCCTCCATTTCACCTGTTACACAAAACAACCCTCCATTTCCCTGTCACACACAACAACCCTCCATTTACCCTCTCATTTCCATTTCACCTGTTACACAAAACAACCCTCCATTTCCCTGTCACACACAACAACCCTCCATTCCCCTGTCACACGCAACAACCCTCCATTTCTCCTTTCACACAACACACCCTCCATTTCCCCTGTCACACACAACAACCCTCCATTTCCCTGTCACACAAACAACCCTCCATTTCACCTGTTACACACAACAACCCTCCATTTCCCTGTCACACACAACAACCCTCCATTTCCCTGTTACACACAAAACCCTCCATTTACCCTTTCACACACAACAACCCTCCATTTCACCTGTTACACACAACAACCCTCCATTTCCCTGTCACACACAATAACCCTCCATTTCCCTGTCACACACAACAACCCTCCATTTCCTGTCACACACAACAACCCTCCATTTCCCCTGTCACACACAACAACCCTCCATTTCCCTGTCACACACAACAACCCTCCATTTCCCCTGTCACACACAACAACCCTCCGTTTCCCCTGTTACACACAACAACCCTCCATTTCCCTGTTAAACACAACAACCCTCCATTTCCCCTGTTCACACACAACAACCCTCCATTTCACCTGTTACACACAACAACCCTCCATTTCCCTGTCACACACAACAACCCTCCATTTCCCCTGTCACACACAACAACCCTCCGTTTCCCCTGTCACACACAACAACCCTCACACACAACAACCCTCCATTTCCCTGTCACACACAACAACCCTCCATTTCACCTGTTACACACAACAACCCTCCATTTACCCTGTTACACACAACAACCCTCCATTTACCCTCCATTTAACCCTCCATTTCCCCTGTCACACACAACAACCCTCCATTTCACCTGTTACACACAACAACCCTCCATTTCCCCTGTTACACACAACAACCCTCCATTTACCCTGTTAAACACAACAACCCTCCATTTCCCCTGTCACACACAACAACCCTCCATTTCCCCTGTTACACACAACAACCCTCCATTTCCCCTGTCACACACAACAACCCTCCATTTCCCCTGTTACACACAACAACCCTCCATTTACCCTGTTAAACACAATAACCCTCCATTTACCCTTTCACACACAACAACCCTCCATTTCACCTGTTACACACAACAACCCTCCATTTCCCCTGTCACACACAACAACCCTCCATTTCCCCTGTCACACACAACAACCCTCCATTTCACCTGTTACACAAAACAACCCTCCATTTCCCCTGTCACACACAACAACCCTCCATTTCCCCTGTCACACACAACAACCCTCCATTTCACCTGTTACACAAAACAACCCTCCATTTCCCCTGTCACACACAACAACCCTCCATTTCCCCTGTCACACACAACAACCCTCCATTTTCCCTGTTACACACAACAACCCTCCATTCCCCTGTCACACAACAACCCTCCATTTCTCCTTTCACACACCCCTCCATTTCCCCTCTCACACACAACACCCTCCATTTCCCCTGTCACACAAAAACAACCCTCCATTTCACCTGTTACACACAACAACCCTCCGTTTCCCCTGTTACACACAACAACCCTCCATTTACCCTGTTAAACACAATAACCCTCCATTTACCCTTTCACACACAACAACCCTCCATTTCACCTGTTACACAAACAACCCTCCATTTCCCCTGTCACACACAATAACCCTCCATTTCCCTGTCACACACAACAACCCTCCATTTCCCCTGTCACACACCCCTCCATTTCCCCTGTCACACACAACAACCCTCCATTTCCCCTGTCACACACAACAACCCTCCGTTTCCCCTGTCACACACAACAACCCTCCGTTTCCCCTGTCACACAAAACAACCCTCCATTTCACCTGTTACACACAACAACCCTCCATTTCCCCTGTCACACACAACAAACCTCCGTTTCCCCTGTCACACACAACAACCCTCCGTTTCCCCTGTCACACACAACAATCCTCCATTTCCCCTGTCACACACAACAATCCTCCATTTCCCCTGTCACACACAACAATCATCCATTTCCCCTGTCACACACAACAACCCTCCATTTCACCTGTTACACAAAACAACCCTCCATTTCCCCTGTCACACACAACAACCCTCCATTTCCCCTGTCACACACAACAACCCTCCATTTCCCCTGTCACACACAACAACCCTCCATTTCACCTGTTACACACAACAACCCTCCATTTCCCCTGTCACACACAACAACCCTCCATTTCCCCTGTCACACACAATAACCCTCCATTTCCCCTGTCACACACAACAACCCTCCATTTCCCCTGTCACACACAACAACCCTCCATTTCCCCTGTCACACACAACAACCCTCCATTTCCCCTGTCACACACAACAACCCTCCGTTTCCCCTGTCACACACAACAACACTCCGTTTCCCCTGTCACACAAAACAACCCTCCATTTCCCCTGTCACACACAACAACCCTCCATTCCCCCTCTCACACGCAACAACCCTCCATTTCCCGTTTCACACACAACAACCCTCCATTTCTCCTTTCACACACAACAACCCTCCATTTCACCTGTTACACAAAACAACCCTCCATTTCACCTGTCACACACAACAACCCTCCATTTCCCCTGTCACACACAACAACACTCCGTTTCCCCTGTCACACACAACAACCCTCCGTTTCCCCTGTCACACACAACAACCCTCCGTTTCCCCTGTTACACACAACAATCCTCCATTTCCCCTGTCACACACAACAACCCTCCGTTCCCCCTCTCACACGCAACAACCCTCCATTTCCCGTTTCACACACAACAACCCTCCATTTCTCCTTTCACACACAACAACCCTCCATTTCACCTGTTACACAAAACAACCCTCCATTTCCCCTGTCACACACAACAACCCTCCATTTCCCCTGTCACACACAACAACCCTCCGTTTCCCCTGTCACACACAACAACCCTCCGTTTCCCCTGTCACACACAACAACCCTCCGTTTCCCCTGTCACACACAACAACCCTCCGTTTCCCCTGTTACACACAACAACCCTCCATTTACCCTGTTAAACACAATAACCCTCCATTTACCCTCTCACACAACAACCCCCCATTTACCCTTTCACACACAACAACCCTCCGTTTCCCCTGTCACACACAACAACCCTCCGTTTCCCCTGTCACACACAACAACCCTCCATTTCTCCTTTCACACACAACAACCCTCCATTTCACCTGTTACACAAAACAACCCTCCATTTACCCTGTTACACACAACAACCCTCCATTTACCCTCTCATCCAATAACCCTCCATTTCACCTGTTACACAAAACAACCCTCCATTTACCCTGTCACACACAACAACCCTCCATTCCCCCTGTCACACGCAACAACCCTCCATTTCTCCTTTCACACACCCCTCCATTTCCCCTCTCACACACAACACCCCTCCATTTCCCCTGTCACACAAAACAACCCTCCATTTCACCTGTTACACACAACAACCCTCCGTTTCCCCTGTTACACACAACAACCCTCCATTTACCCTGTTAAACACAATAACCCTCCATTTACCCTTTCACACACAACAACCCTCCATTTCACCTGTTACACACAACAACCCTCCATTTCCCCTGTCACACACAATAACCCTCCATTTCCCCTGTCACACACAACAACCCTCCATTTCCCCTGTCACACACAACAACCCTCCATTTCCCCTGTCACACACAACAACCCTCCATTTCCCCTGTCACACACAACAACCCTCCGTTTCCCCTGTCACACACAACAACCCTCCGTTTCCCCTGTCACACAAAACAACCCTCCATTTCACCTGTTACACACAACAACCCTCCATTTCCCCTGTCACACACAACAACCCTCCGTTTCCCCTGTCACACACAACAACCCTCCGTTTCCCACAACAACCCTCACACACAACAATCCTCCATTTCCCTGTCACACACAACAATCCTCCATTTCCCCTGTCACACACAACAATCCTCCATTTCCCCTGTCACACACAACAACCCTCCATTTCACCTGTTACACAAAACAACCCTCCATTTCCCCTGTCACACACAACAACCCTCCATTTCCCCTGTCACACACAACAACCCTCCATTTCCCCTGTCACACACAACAACCCTCCGTTTCCCCTGTCACACACAACAACCCTCCGTTTCCCTGTCACACACAATAACCCTCCATTTACCCTCTCACACAACAACCCCCATTTACCCCTTTCACACACAACAACCCTCCGTTTCCCTGTCACACACAACAACCCTCCATTTCCCCTGTCACACACAACAACCCTCCGTTTCCCCTGTCACACACAACAACCCTCCATTTCACCTGTTACACAAAACAACCCTCCATTTCCCCTGTCACACACAACAACCCTCCATTTCCCCTGTCACACACAACAACCCTCCATTTCCCCTGTCACACACAACAACCCTCCGTTTTCGCCTGTCACACACAACAACCCTCCGTTTCCCCTGTCACACACAATAACCCTCCATTTACCCTCTCACACAACAACCCCCCATTTACCCTTTCACACACAACAACCCTCCGTTTCCCCTGTCACACACAACAACCCTCCGTTTCCCCTGTTACACACAACAATTCTCCATTTCCCCTGTCACACACAACAACCCTCCATTCCCCCTCTCACACGCAACAACCCTCCATTTCCCGTTTCACACACAACAACCCTCCATTTCTCCTTTCACACACAACAACCCTCCATTTCACCTGTTACACAAAACAACCCTCCATTTCCCCTGTCAAAACAACCCTCCATTTCCCCTGTCACACACAACAACCCTCCATTTCCCTGTCACACACAACAACCCTCCGTTTCCCCTGTCACACAACAACCCTCCGTTTCCCCTGTCACACACAACAACCCTCCGTTTCCCCTGTCACACACAACAACCCTCCATTTCCCCTGTCACACACAACAACCCTCCGTTTCCCCTGTTACACACAACAACCCTCCATTTACCCTGTTAAACACAATAACCCTCCGTTTCCCCTGTCACACACAACAACCCTCCGTTTCCCCTGTCACACACAACAACCCTCCGTTTCCCCTGTCACACACAACAATCCACCACTTTCCCTGTCACACACAACAACCCTCCATTTCCCCTGTCACACGCAACCCTCCATTTCCCCTGTTACACACAACCCTCCATTTCTTATGTCACACACAACAACCCTCCATTTCCCCTGTCACACACAACAACCCTCCATTTCCCCTGTTGCACAAAACAACCCTCCATTTCCCCTGTCACAAGGGGAGATATGGCTGATTTGAAATTAAATCATTAACCCCGTTAGGTCAACCCTGTCACTTTAATTGTCACCACTGTAGATTTATTTTTATTTTTATTGTGCCATTTATGATAGAATGTTAAAATACACTACCCCAAAGACACTTTTATATTTCACAGTGCTGTGGAAATCAGAAATGAAAACAAATATTTTTATTTGATTCATTCATTGAATTCATTTAAACATTCATATACAAATACAATATTTTAAAAATCATTTTCATTATCCCCCATGCAGCCGGAAATGTATTTACCTGAGAGTCAGCAGGAAATCCATCTAAATCTTTCAGGTCAAAATGAACACCACCCGTAATGTTTCCACCGCAGTGATGAGCGTGGGATATGGGCCGAAAATGTAATTAGGAGTACAGTGACATCTTCCATTCCTGGGATGAGTTTTCGGCCCATATCTCATGCTCATCACTGCGGTGGAAACATTATGGGTGGTGTTCATTTTGACCTGAAAGATTTAGATGTTTTAACTGCTGAATCTCAGGTCAAAACCACTCTGGCTATCTCCCATGTTGCTCCACCTCTGCTTCCTCTCCTTGTGCTATGACTTTGTTGTGGTGGAGAGGTTTTCGTGCCTCCTAGACCCTGAGAGCTTAGGCTCCTGGCAGGTTTTACCATATTTGTTTCAGGTGAGGGGCCTGACAAACAGCACACAGCACAATGGCAAAAGAAACAATGGTCAACACCTTATTGAACACATTTTACATTAATAGGGCTGTTGCAGTGACCATATTACAGCCTAGTGGTTAGAGTGTTGGGATTGAATCCCCGAGCTGACAAGGTAAAAATCTGTCATTTTGCCCCTGAGCAAGGCAGTTAACCTACTGTTCCCCGGGGTTGGTTTAAAAACAGTCGACACATTCTGCCAAATGCATTCAGTTGTACAACTGACTAGGTATCCCCCTTTCCCAGTCATGAGTCATGATTGCAGTACAATTCCACATGACCATTGAGTCATGGTAATCTCCTCTTATGCACTCAGGACCTGCGTTGGTACTGTAGTATCCAACCCGCTTATGGCCTGGTACTCAGGGCTCTAATGTCCTTCTAACAACTCTGACATCAATACATTCGAAAACCACATCACACATATCATCAAAACAGTATTGTGCTTTTACAACTCACCTCAATTGTGATTGATCAATTTGAAGAATTAGTTCAACAACAGGTTGAAACTGAGTGGAAAACATGGTCTTTGTGTATGTTATTTCAAAGCCTAACAACGAAATGGACAGCACTTTGTACGGTGATGGTTCATTCAAACACCCACACACATAATGCAAATTATACATACACATAGGCCTATACAGTATATGAGCCCAAGCTTGAAAAAAAAAACTATTCAAATAATGATTGTGTCATTCCTTATACAATACATAGCCTACCACATATTAAGCACTGCAGAAAAACATTTGAAAAAATAATTTCAGATGTCTTTAATTGGTCTAGCCTATAATACAAAATGTAACAAATTCTTGTAATCACCTGGATGGGCTGGTTACTGTCACACATACACAGGGAGTCAAGAAGGAGGTGCAGAAGGAGAGTTTAATAACAACAATGAAAAGGCAAATGAACAAAACAGGAGATGCATAATGAACATGAAAGCAAACCAATACTGCCTGATGACTGAGGCTACTGAGGGCTAAATGAAGGGAAAGTAATCAAGTTGATGACAAAGTCCAGGTGTGCGTAATAATGGGGAGCAGGTGTGCTTAATGATGGCTGCCAGGACCGGTGGTTAGTAGACTGGAGACATCGAGCACTGGAGAGGGGAGCTGTGTAGTTACCTTATGCTACACTCCAGTGACGCCACTTTGGTTTTGGGTCCTCCCCAGAATTTCCTTGGGCATCTAATGCTAATTTCCTGCATTTTTACACAATCCACTATTGGGTCTCTACTTAACACAAGAAGTAAGCAAAAATGCGCACAGTCAAGCTAGGTAAGAGATCATTATTAAATATGTTTAAGTGATTAATAAGACTGACTTAAATCAAAGGTAATTCAACAATAAATATTGTGTTGCACCAATGGCCTAACAAATGAACAACTTGAAAAAATACAAAGACTTTTGATTGTCTATATCAAATTTCAGCCAGACCAACCAGCTAGCCCGAGCCACCTGCATGCCTGATCCCCACCGGTCTAGTCAATACCTCAACTTTCTCAAAAACACAATTTCCTTCCCAGTTCACAGCTTCATTTGTTTCAGTCCCAAAGGGAAAATTTTCCTTCCTCACACTCAATTCTATCATAATCATAAATCAAACCGTCATCATTAATTTGTGCACATACGTGTGTATATGTCACGTTGTCAAGTCAGTCAAAGTAATATAAGGAAATGCATAGAAAAGAATGACCATAACCTTAATAGGGTTACTGTCATGTAACATGTTGTGACACAAAATACTAAAAGAAAAAAACACATACACCTCAAATATACATTAACACACAGAAACAGCAAATCCTCCATATAATGAATATCATATCATTAATATCATATCATTAATATCATATCAGTACTGCAGATCTCTTTTTACTTGCAGACAATATACTTGGGTCACCCCGTCCTGTCCCTAGGGGTCCACCACCCTGCAGCGCCACAACCCAACACACCTGACTCAGTTTTAGGATCTTAGTGAAACATATATTATTGGTTTTGGGTGTGTTAGGCCAAGGCCAGAGTTACAACCTACAGGACGGCAGACCCTCCGGTCCAGGACTGAGATGTTCAACAGCTATTGATTGCCTAAATAGGTATCTCCCCTGACGTGGGCATGTTTTCAATACAGACTCCTTAAGTCGTACTGAATTCCATATAAGGCATCTAGACCTCATGATAGTTGCCTTAATCTGGTAATAAATCAATCTACCAGGTCTTCCTCACATTTTTGTGTCATCAGTGTTATGTTCCCCAGTTTTTGTGTTGTAGTTTGTGTATTTGTGTGTGTGTTTCAGGAGATGGCTTCTGAATTCTCCCCAAGCAGCTGTTTGGTCAGCCCCATTGACGTTGGGAGCTGACCCCCCCAAGTTACAGCTGTATCCCATTAGACTCCTCAAGCTACATAAAAGCCAGTGTTCTGTTGTTGAGGAGAGAGAGGATTGCGGAGAGAGGATGCTGATGGCTGTGGGTTATTATGCTGTGTTGGTTGTTCTCAGAGGGAGATGATTAGTGTGTCCTGCATTGGTTGAGTGAGAGAGCTGATTGGTTATGTCTTTTGTGTGTCAATAGGACACAGTGTTTTGATTATTAAAATTGTTTGGAATATTCTGTTTCATTTGTTCCCAGGGGGAAGGGGAAGGCACCTAGGGAGTGCTTAGGCAAGAGGCCTGCGGGCATACATATACCCATAGTATATTCACTGTCTAGGCACACAAGGTAAGACCTGGGCGGACCACCCCCTGTATTTTGGTTAGCGCACCAGGTGGTGCTAAGTTAGGTAAGTAGTGGGTCGGCAGGTAAGATAGGAGAGGGGGCTTTGATATTTACATTCTTAGCTTTGGTTCCGTCCAGCCCCTTTTCCCCATATTACCGTGTGAAGGAATAAAAACCTAGTAAACGGTCAATTCTCTGCCTTTTGTCATCCTTACTCACACCTACACCAAACATTTTATACCCATGCTTATCTGTCAGGTGCGCATGTAAAAGTAGTCCCTCCAGAAATTCTGGTTGAATTGTTTTGTTCCACCCGTGTTTTTGGGTTATCTGCCCTCTTGAGGCCTGGAGTTCTTTAAAGGGAGAGCTGCCATTGTGCTCATGTTTTGAGTGTTCTGTTTTTTGACGCAACAAACAGATATGTCACATTTCTGGTTCGTCCATAACTTGTTTCATGCTTGTAGGAGGGTGTGTTTTCAGGAATACCTTTCTCTAACTTTAAGTCACATGATTTCATGGAAAACCTTTCTTAAGTGAGGGTGTGTAATTCAAGTCCACGTATCCTTGGATGATTGTTAACAAGAGGCACACCCAGAATTGTTGAAATAACTATGCTTTGAATAAATCTGAACATACCAGTTCACGCCCTAAAAGATGACGTGGTTCAAATGTTGTCCATGAAGAGGTTGGCCTATTAGGATTCTATGCACAGGAATTCTGATGTACAATTGCAAACAGCAGTAACTATAGTGCATTCGGAAAGTATTCAGACCCCACAACTTTTTCCACATTTTGTTACGTTACAGCCTTATTCTAAAATGTATTAAATTGTTTTTTTCCTCATCAATCTACACACAATACCCCATAATGACAATGCAAAAACAGGTTTTTAGAATGTTTTGCAAATGTGTATTAAAAATAAAAAACTTAAATATTGCATTTACATAAGTATTCAAACCCTTTACTCAGTACTTTGTTGAAGCACCTTTGACAGTGATTACAGCCTCGAGTCTCCTTGGGTAGGATGCTACAAGCTTGGCACACCTGTTATTGGGGAGTTTCTCCCATTCTTCTCTGCAGTTCCTCTCAAGCTCTGTCCGGTTGGATGGGGAGCGTCGCTGCACATGTATTTTCAGGTCTCTCCAGAGATGTTTGATCAGGTTCAAGAATACTTGATACTTATTCAGGTCTGAATACTTTCTGAATGCACTGTATATACAGTATCGGTCAAAAGTTTGGACACACCTAGTCATTAAAGAGATTTTCTTTATTTTAGTGTTTACTACATTGTAGAATAATAGTGAAGACATCACTACTGTGAAATAACAAATTTGGAATCATGTAGTAACCAAAAAAGCATGAAACAAATAAAAATATATTTTATATTTGAGATTTTTCAAAGTAGCCACCGTTTGCCTTGATGACAGCTTTGCACACTCTTTCACTCTCTCAACCAGCTTCATAAGGTAATCACCTGGAATGCATTTCAGTCTTAATACTTGGCTGCAAATCCTTTGCAGTCTATGACTGCCTGAAGTATGTAACCCATAGACATCAGCAGATGCTGGGTTTCTTCCCTGATGATGCTCTGTCAGGCCTTTATTGCAGCTGTCTTCAGTTCCTGCTTGTTTTGTTTTCAGTTTTGCCTTCAGCAAGTGAAATGCATGCTCAATTGGATTCAGGTCAGGTGATTGCTTTGGCCATTGCAGAACATTCCACTTCTTTGTCTTAAAAAAGTATTGGGTTGCTTTTGCAATATGCTTCGGGTCATTGTCCATCTGCACTATGAAGCACCGTCCAATGGGTTTTGAAGCATTTGGCTGAATCTGAGCAGATAATATAGCCCTAAACCCTTCAGAATTCATCCTGCTGCTTTTGTCAGCAGTCGCATCATCAATAAATACAAGGGAACCAGTTCCATTGGTAGCCATACAAGCCTAAGCAATAACACTACCTCCACCATGCTTCACAGATGAGGTAGTATTCTTCGGATTATGAGCAGTTCCTTCCCTTCTCCATACTCTTCTCCTCCCATCATTCTGGTACAAGTTGATCTTTGTCTCATCTGTCCATAGGATGTTGTTTCAGAACTGTACAGGCTTTTTTAGATGAAATCTGGTCTTCCTGTTTTGAGGCTTACCAATTGTTTACATCTTGTGATAAACATGCTGGTGAAGTCATCTCTTAAAGGTTGACTTTGACACAGATAGGTCTAGAGTGTTCTTAATCTGGCCAACTGTTGTGAAGGGGGTTTTCTTCACCAGGGAAACAATTCTTCTGTCATCCACCACAGTTGTTTTCCGTGGTCTTCCGGGCCTTTTGGTGTTCCTGACCTCACCAGTGTGTTATTTCTTTTTAAGAATGTCGCAAATAGTTGATTTTTCCATACCTAATGTTTTTGCTGTGTCTCTGATGGGTTTGTTTAGATTTGTCAGCCTAATGATGGCTTGCTTCACTGGCAGTGACGGCTCTTCGGACTTCATATTGAGGGTTAACAGCAACAGATTCCAAATGCAAATGCCACACTTGTAATTCTATAATGCTGTAATTCCTACACCGTTCACCCAATTTGGATGTAAATACCCTCATGTATATTCATTATTTAATATTTATGGGCCTGACTGTAAATGCTTCACAGAGTTCAAGTAACACATCTCAACATCAACTGTTCAGAGGAGACTGTGTGAATCAGGCCTTCATGGTCGAATTGCTGCAAAGAAACTACTACTAAAGGACACCAAATAGTAGAAGAGACTTGCTTGGGCCAAGAAACAAGAGCAATGGACATTAAACTGGTGGAAATCTGTCCTTTGGTCTGATGAGTCCAAATATGAGATTTTTGGTTCCAACCGCCGTGTCTTTGTGAAAGGCAGAGTAGGTGAACGGATGATCTCCACATATGTAGTTCCCAGCCTGAATCATGGAGGAGGAGGTGTGATGGCATCTCAAATATAAAATATATTTTAATTTGTTAAACACTTTTTTGGTTACTATATAATTCGGAAAGTATTCCATATGTGTTGGTTCATATTTCTGATGTCTTCACTGTTATTCTACAGTGTAGAAAATAATAAAAATGAAGAAAAACCTTTGAATGAGTAGATGTTCTAAAACCTATGACCGGTAGTGTATATAAATATTTTTTTTTACACATATTCAACCCCTTTTTTTGTTGCCTCAAAATGTTATTACGTTTGTATGGGTTATATTCAGACGAGTCCCGTGAGAGTCTCCCCTTTCCATATTAGTTTGCAGCTTGAAAGGTTTGGATGCTACAGACATAAGTTGGCACATCAGCATTACCAGCTTCAGACGAGTCCCATGAGGGTTGTAGAGGAAAACCATCGCACCAGTGCGTCAATCGACTCCAGGGGTTAATTGAAATGTACCCAATTATACATTTAATAAACATATCAATTAATGTATTACATTAAAATACCCTCTGCATAATGGCTGCCAGGCCTTTAACTCCTTGCCAGTAACAAGGGGATACACTGTCTGTCACCTCAAGGAGAACAACCCCCCCTATCTCAAACAGACGTTGTTGTGGCTGAGTGGTTAAGGTGACGGGCTAGAACTCCTTAGAGATCAACCAGTGCAAGTTTGAATCCTGCTGACAATGGTGTTGTGTTTTTTCAGCTCCAGGGATGATCAATGCCCTCTGCAGATGCTGTCTACCCCCTCTACCCCCCACCACCTCCATCATTATTGTTTTCACTATAGGCCTGTTACAGAGAAAAACTCTGTATTATTAAACACATAGCACAAATACCAGAGATTGGCTGACCTTCTATTCATCCAGAGAAGCCTCCAGTCATCCAGGTGAGAAATCTACAATCAGGTTTATCTTGTTTTCCCAATAACTTCTTAGGAGCTATTAGTCATGCATGCAGTTGAATTAAAGTGGTATCAAAGCCAGTGCCAAGCTCAGCTAAGCTAATGCCAAAGACAAGACGTTGAGAAGGGGAGAGAGTGGGAGAGAAGGGGAGGAGAGAGGAGGAGAGAAGGGGAGAGAAGGGGGCGAGAGAGTGGTAGGAGAGAGGGGGAGAGAAGGGGAGGAGAGAGGGGAGGAGAGAGGGGGAGAGAAGGGGGAGGAAGAGAGGAGGAGAGAAGGGGGAGGAGAGAGGAGGAGAGAAGGGGGAGAAGGGGGAGAAGGGGGAGGAGAGAGGAGGAGAGAAGGGTAGAGAAGGGGGAGAAAGAGTGGGAGGAGAGAGGGGGAGAAGGGGGAGGAGAGAGGAGGAGAGAAGGGGGAGAGAGAGGAGGAGAGATGGGGAGAGTGTGGGGAGGAGAGAGGGGGAGAAGGGGGAGGAGAGAGGGAGGAGAGAAGGGGGAGAGAGAGTGGGAGGAGAGAGGGGGAGAGAAGGGGAGGAGAGAGGAGGAGAGAAGGGGAGAGAAGGGGAGAGAGAGTGGGAGGAGAGAGGGGGAGAGAGAGTGGGAGGAGAGAGGGGGAGAGAGAGTGGGAGGAGAGAGGGGGAGAGAGAGTGGGAGGAGAGAGGGGGAGAGAGAGTGGGAGGAGAGAGGGGGGAGAAGGGGGGGGAGAGAGGAGGAGAGAAGGGGGAGAGAGAGTGGGAGGAGAGAGGGGGAGAGAAGGGGGAGGAGAGAGGAGGAGAGAAGGGGAGAGAAGGGGGAGAGAGAGTGGGAGGAGAGAGGGGGAGAGAGAGTGGGAGGAGAGAGGGGGAGAGAGAGTGGGAGGAGAGAGGGGGAGAGAGAGTGGGAGGAGAGAGGGGGAGAGAGAGTGGGAGGAGAGAGGGGGAGAGAAGGGGGAGGAGAGAGGGGGAGAGAGAGTGGGAGGAGAGAGGGGGAGAGAGAGTGGAAGGAGAGAGGGGGAGAGAGCTGGAGAGAAGGGGAGGCAAAAAATCCTCAATAAATCAAATTCCAGAAACAGGCATAACAAAATCACCAGCTAAATCAATTAATATAACAAATAAAAAATCACAAAAGCCAGTACGATAAGAAAACAAGTCATTGATATGCTCCCCGGAACTCATCATGAGGGGTTGCTGTGGCTTGTGTGTCTGCGTGCCCAAATCAATCCCCCCACATCGTGACAAAGAGAAAACAAATGTTGGAATGTACATTTCTTGCTATTATACACATTTTGCCATGCAGCAGATAGATAATTTTGCTATTTTATAACTGATTTCATGCAATTCTACTTATTTTGCCATGGGGCAGAGAAATAAATGAACAGTTTTACACATCATTTTCTGTAATTCTACACATTTTTTCATAGATTGGAGGCAAGCAAATGTTTTGCAGGTTTTTTTATATGATAACTGATGATCAATGTGCCCCACCCCAGTCGGTAATTTGACCATGCTTACTACAAATTTAGATTGCTGGCCGCTAGATTAATTTACCAATCTAAAAAATGTTTTGCTGACATGGGCTTATTGAGTGACTGCTGATGCACAACCAAATGTTATATTAAACCCTTATATTATTCTAACTCTCAGCATTAAGACCCCGACTGAGTTCCTAATATGTATATTTTTTAATTGGTCCGTGGGCCTACAAAATGTGCCTATCCCCGCCCTAAGCTTTCTAAACCACGAATGCATTCTCGCCTCAGGCTTGAGAAAGCAGAGATGCAAATGGTCCCCAACCCACTCAAGTGAGGTGCAGATGTTAGTTCAAATAGTAAAATGTGCAGGCTATTGATCTTCCCCTAAAGGCCTTATCTTTCAAACCTAATAAACCTTGTCCTAATTATCCTCGAAACAGACTAACTTGAACCATTTCACTATATTACTTCAGTCACATATTAACATTCCATTATTAATTTAATCAATTTCAGTACCAATTAATTTCTTCTTCTTTTTCTCCTCTTTTAAAATCAATATCCATTGTTCATATCAATGTTCATTGTCCTCCATATTCTTAGTGTGAGTAGAACTTCTTCATGTGTGTGTGAGTGGATACAGATCTTCCAGGAAGCGCTCTCTACTACTAGAACGTCACAGAAAACTAAAGCTCACCATGCAGCCACGCCCAGTTTGTTCACCTGATAAATAACCAACACCAGTCCTTTTCCAATTCTCAGGGTGTGCAAGGTGGACCAATATGAAGGTAAGATTAGTAATTTTAACATTTTTTATTAATGTTTTCTAAACAGGTAAAGAAAATTATGTTAACCTACATGTACAGTATATGTTAATTAAAATCATCTGTTAAAAATATAATGAATATCCTTTACTGTTGTGTGGCCCATTAGAAATAGTGATGTTAAAGACACTGCTTGTGTTTTTCATTATATGACCGTATGGGAAGATGAAAAAAACATGTGACTTTCTCTTCATCTTAGTTTAATGTGAAAACAAGGTTAATCTAAATCTCTTCTTTATTTCCCACAGAATAATGGATATGCAAAAGAGAAATTTGGCTTAACAGTAGACCAAGGTAAAATAAAGAAATATTCTGCTGGTGAGTTGAATGAATATTCTACTGTCAAAAACTTCTCAACCAATAAATGCTGTGAGTTAATCAAGAAAATGATACCATCAGTTTTGGATACTTTAAAAACTGTAACTCTTTATCAAGAAATTGATTCTGACGAAATACACAATTATACAGAGATAAATAAGCTAAATACTACTAATAAAACAATTATAGTTTGTATTTCAAATGTTGTTCTAAAGTTAGATTTTAAAAAGAACAGTACGGCTATATTTGAGATTTCGGAGATTTCTAACGGGATAGCAAAAGCAAAACTCATTGAACACGTAACTTTTAAGTCACTCCAAGTCCTGACCGAATATCTTAATTACAACTATTGTACGGACCCAAAAATTGAGCAGCCGAGGGTTGATAAATACATTCTTGAAGAAATTTGTCATTTAGCAATTTACCCCAATGGGAAAAATTCTTATTATGCTCAAATGCTGCACGTTTTAAAAAATGGATCAATTCACAGAAATGGAGAAAATCGTACATACATTGTAGCAGGACAGTTTATTTGTTTAATTGACAGGAGCGACCTGTATATTACACCTGTGTTCAGAATGAATCACTTTACTGAGGACGGCAACGTTATTAAAGTGACTGACATTAATATTCCCAAAAAAAACATGTCGTATCAGAAATTATGTAATAAGTTTTTCAAGTCACAAAACTTCAGAGAATCTCTCATTTACTTCATCAATGGAGATCAAGAAAACCTTTTTTATTGCATGCATAATAAATATCATGCAACTGCTTTAGTGGCGGTGTTAATCTCAGAGGTCATCAGAAATCCAATTATGTTGTTTAATAACATAATTGCAATTCAAATTAATACATTACATACCTTAAGGGAAGAATTCGGCAGTACCTGTATGGTTAGTGAGAAAGTCCATATTGCAAATGTACGGTCCCTTACTAGACGTCCGAAATCGTTTGTAAAATTCGCGGACGGCGTCGGGCCGAGCGGCAGGGCCGGACCTACCAGGAAGTCATCAAATGAACGTTGTCGGACATTCGGTTTCCGTTTTACAAAAATAATAAGATTTATGTCATTTTTCCCATGTCCCGGAAATTCCCACAAGAGGGCATAAGCAATCATATGGCTATTGCTACAAAACATCACGATTCACGACGGGGCCTTATCTCGAAAACTGAAAATATTTAGAAGCCGAAACTCGGTGAGCGTAGGGGCGGCATAATGGGCAGTTGGCCCCGAACAAGATGGCGTCTAGGCCTCAACGGTTTTTGAGTTATGGCCATTTATCTGGGATTAAAGGTCCAAAATGAAAATAGAGAAATTATTTTTCCACTTCACGTCAAAGTCAAGGAGCCTCCGGTGTCAATAAAAAAAGAACCAGCCATTTATCTATCGTCATTTAAGAGAAATCGTACAACGACACCTTGGTGATGTTCACGGATAGGTGTTTTTTTTTTCAACGGTTACAGATCCAGTTGCAGGTTGTTCTTACGAATCTTTTTAAAGTGTGCTGCGGAGCTCTGCGAGATTTCTGTGATTTTCTATGATTTTCTGAAATAACACACACTCACTAAACCCTCCGTAAATAACTCAGTTCTTAACGTAAAGACTTAAAACTCGGGATTCTGTAAAGGCATACCCCAATCATGATATGAGTTTATTTATAGCTTCCTGTGCCAACCGGAAGTGCCTTTAATGGTGTCACAGTGGCAGTTTCCATGGGTTAAAAAGGTCAGATCTTTTCAAAACTTCATATGTGTGACTAGGTAACCCTCATGAACTGTAAATCAGTCATTTCTCCCAGCAGATGTCAAAGAAAAGCTCTCACATGCACACACAGCAAGGATGGAGTGAAAAAGTGTGGTTCTTAAAGACACAGAGAGCAGGCAATGGCATAAACATAATGTCTAGGCCGTGCCGAGTTCAACGAGATATCCCGCTTGACCGTAGCTCGCTCGGTCTGAGCGCAGCGACCATTAGAAAAGTAGGCCCAAAATGAAGCCTGCCCCACAACGTCATTTGCTTTTGGGTGACAGTGAGAGAACCGTTAGGGTGAGAAGCACAATTCGACCTCAGGTATGTTCCTAAGGTCCTTCCGATCCGTGCAAGCCTAACGTTGACAGTGTGGCATTAACCCTTAATAGTTAAAAGATGGTGTTTACTTCAAAAAGTTTGCATTGATTTCTCTCCCCATAGGAATACATTGCCTTTACCCCTAAATTCAACCTGAAGTCTATATGGGTTATGAATGCCGTATGAACCTGTCTTTGGTAACAGTCCATCAGGCCAGTATGAGGTCTACCTGTGTTGATTCTAAGCTTCCTGGACCAACCGGAAGTGGTTAAAATCACCCTAAAAGTGTTTTTCCATTACCTGCCTGCAGTTTGATAGACATAGTGCATTCAACCCTGTGTAAATCAGTCAATTCTTAACGTAAGGACTTAAAACTCAGGATTCTGTAAAAGCATAGCCCAGTGAGGATATGTGTTGACTTATAGCTTCCTGTGACAACCGGAAGTGCCTTAATTGGTGTCTCAGGGGCTGTTTCGAGGGGTTAAAAAAGTCAGATCTGTCCAAAACTTCATATGTGTGATTAGGCAACCCCCATGAACTGTAAATCAGTCATTTTTCCCATAAAATTTCAAAGGAAAACTAAATCACACAGACACACAACTTGGAAGGAGGGACGTATTGGGGGTTGTAGAGACAGACAGTGCCTCCAATAGTTAGCTTTGTTCGAGCTAAAAAGAACCGTCAGACCTAGAGTTCCGAAACTTTAGAAACCTGTTCTAGACCTCGGGTCGATAGTGCGTGGTGAGTTAGGTGGCTCTAGAAGGTTCTCGGACCGAGAAATAGCCTCGTACATTTGCAATGATTTCAATTCATTTTGACCATTACGAAAATGGCGACATTTAGAAAAGTCTCAGAGACACAAGACTAGGTGCATTGGAACCGGCTCGGCCCATAGAGACGGACCCCAACGTTTCGGTCCGATAGCTCATTCAAGGACCCCATAGCAAGGCATGGAAAAAAGTGGATTTTCAGCACCAATTAGGGTTTTACTCGGGCACCGAAGGACCTATCGAGCCGAAACTCGGGATTCGGGGTCGCCTCACATAGGCCTTCACATAATGTCTGACCTGGACCCGCAGCTAGAACGTAACTATGTGTTTTACGTTTTTATTATGTTTTAAACTAATGGCGCTGTGAATTATTGGCCTGCTCTGACATATGTGATAGTTGGCTTCTAAATGAGTTGGAAAAAGTGGGTTTGGTGTCAATTGGTATCAGTTTGGTGTCAGAATGACATCTAATTGACTGGTGGACACTGACTTGCTAGTTGACTTTTGTACATTAGCAATATGTTTAAACGGAGAAGGACCATCACCAAAATGGCATTCTGAAATCAACACAAAAAATGGCATCACCATAGTCTCCAGGCTGTGCAGAGTTCAACGAGACGCCCCGCTTGACCGTAGCTCGCTCTGAGTGCAGCGACCTTGAAAAAAAGAAGGCGCAAAAGGAAGCCTGGCCCTCAATGTCATTTGCTTTTGGGTGACAGTGAGAGAACCGTTAGGGTGAGAAGCACAATTCGACCTCAGGTACGTTCCTAAGGTCCTTCCGATCCGTGCAAGCCTAACCTTGACCGTGTGGCATTAACCCTTAATAGTTAAAAGAAGGTGTTTACTTCAAAGAGTTTGCATTGACTTCTCTCCCCATAGGAATACATTGCCTTTACCCCTAAATTCAACCTGAAGTCTATATGGGTTATGAATGCCGTATGAACCTGTCTTTGGTAACAGTCCATCAGGCCAGTATGAGGTCTACCTGTGTTGATTCTAAGCTTCCTGGACCAACCGGAAGTGGTTAAAATCACCCTAAAAGTGTTTTTCCATTACCTGCCTGCAGTTTGATAGACATAGTGCATTCAACCCTGTGTAAATCAGTCAATTCTTAACGTAAGGACTTAAAACTCAGGATTCTGTAAAAGCATAGCCCAGTGAGGATATATGTTGACTTATAGCTTCCTGTGACAACCGGAAGTGCCTTAATTGGTGTCTCAGGGGCTGTTTCGAGGGGTTAAAAAAGTCAGATCTTTTCAAAACTTCATATGTGTGACTAGGTAACCCTCATGAACTGTAAATCAGTCATCTCTCCCAACAGATGTCAAAGAAAAGCTCTCACACGCACACACAGCAAGGATGGAGTGAAAAAGTGTGGTTCTCAAAGACACAGAGAGCAGGCAATGGCATAAACATAATGTCTAGGCCGTGCCGAGTTCAACGAGATATCCCGCTTGACCGTAGCTCGCTCGGTCTGAGCGCAGCGACCATTAGAAAAGTAGGCCCAAAATGAAGCCTGCCCCACAACGTCATTTGCTTTTGGGTGACAGTGAGAGAACCGTTAGGGTGAGAAGCACAATTCGACCTCAGGTACGTTCCTAAGGTCCTTCCGATCCGTGCAAGCCTAACCTTGACCGTGTGGCATTAACCCTTAATAGTTAAAAGAAGGTGTTTACTTCAAATAGTTTGCATTGATTTCTCTCCCCATAGGAATACATTGCCTTTACCCCTAAATTCAACCTGAAGTCTATATGGGTTATGAATGCCGTATGAACCTGTCTTTGGTAACAGTCCATCAGGCCAGTATGAGGTCTACCTGTGTTGATTCTAGGCTTCCTGGACCAACCGGAAGTGGTTAAAATCACCCTAAAAGTGTTTTTCCATTACCTGCCTGCAGTTTGATAGACATAGTGCATTCAACCCTGTGTAAATCAGTCAATTCTTAACGTAAGGACTTAAAACTCAGGATTCTGTAAGTTTCTATGTCAATCAAGACATGGGTTTACTTATAGCTTCCTGTGCCAACCGGAAGTGCCTTTAATGATGTCACAGTGGCAGTTTCCAAGGGTTAAAAAGGTCAGATCTTTTCAAAACTTCATATGTGTGACTAGGTAACCCTCATGAACTGTAAATCAGTCATTTCTCCCAACAGATGTCAAAGAAAAGCTCTCACACGCACACACAGCAAGGCTGGAGTGAAAAAGTGCGGTTCTCAAAGACACAGAGAGCAGGCAATGGCATAAACATAATCTCTAGGCCGTGCCGAGTTCAACGAGATATCCCGCTTGACCGTAGCTCGCTCGGTCTGAGCGCAGCGACCATTAGAAAAGTAGGCCCAAAATGAAGCCTGCCCCACAACGTCATTTGCTTTTGGGTGACAGTGAGAGAACCGTTAGGGTGAGAAGCACAATTCGACCTCAGGTACGTTCCTAAGGTCCTTCCGATCCGTGCAAGCCTAACGTTGACCGTGTGGCATTAACCCTTAATAGTTAAAAGAAGGTGTTTACTTCAAATAGTTTGCATTGACTTCTCTCCCCATAGGAATACATTGCCTGCACCCCTAAATTCAACCTGAAGTCTATATGGGTTATGAATGCCGTATGAACCTGTCTTTGATAACAGTCCATCAGGCCAGTATGAGGTCTACCTGTGTTGATTCTAGGCTTCCTGGACCAACCGGAAGTGGTTAAAATCACCCTAAAAGTGTTTTTCCATTACCTGCCTGCAGTTTGATAGACATAGTGCATTCAACCCTGTGTAAATCAGTCAATTCTTAACGTAAGGACTTAAAACACAGGATTCTGTAAAAGCATAGCCCAGTGAGGATATGTGTTGACTTATAGCTTCCTGTGACAACCGGAAGTGCCTTAATTGGTGTCTCAGGGGCTGTTTCGAGGGGTTAAAAAAGTCAGATCTGTCCAAAACTTCATATGTGTGATTAGGCAACCCCCATGAACTGTAAATCAGTCATTTTTCCCATAAAATTTCAAAGGAAAACTAAATCACACAGACACACAACTTGGAAGGAGGGACGTATTGGGGGTTGTAGAGACAGACAGTGCCTCCAATAGTTAGCTTTGTTCGAGCTAAAAAGAACCGTCAGACCTAGAGTTCCGAAACTTTAGAAACCTGTTCTAGACCTCGGGTCGATAGTGCGTGGTGAGTTAGGTGGCTCTAGAAGGTTCTCGGACCGAGAAATAGCCTCGTACATTTGCAATGATTTCAATTCATTTTGACCATTACGAAAATGGCGACATTTAGAAAAGTCTCAGAGACACAAGACTAGGTGCATTGGAACCGGCTCGGCCCATAGAGACGGACCCCAACGTTTCGGTCCGATAGCTCATTCAAGGACCCCATAGCAAGGCATGGAAAAAGTGGATTTTCAGCACCAATTAGGGTTTTACTCGGGCACCGAAGGACCTATCGAGCCGAAACTCGGGATTCGGGGTCGCCTCACATAGGCCTTCACATAATGTCTGACCTGGACCCGCAGCTAGAACGTAACTATGTGTTTTACGTTTTTATTATGTTTTAAACTAAAGGCGCTGTGAATTATGGGCCTGCTCTGACATATATGATAGTTGGCTTCTAAATGAGTTGGAAAAAGTGGGTTTGGTGTCAATTGGTATCAGTTTGGTGTCAAAATGACATCTAATTGACTGATGGACACTGACTTGCTAGTTGACTTTTGTACATTAGCAATATGTTTAAACGGAGAGGGACCATCACCAAAAGTGACATTCTGAAATCAACCCTAACGAGCCATGGAGATGAACCAGAATCACTGCCCAGCTATCCCGAGTTCATCGGGCCAGTCAATTTCACATTCCTGCAGGATTTTTATAGCATGACAAATTCGTGATGGTACCTGCCCATTGAACCATATTGCAAATGCACAGTGACTTTGCAAAAGTGAGAAAACATAAACAAATGGACATGATGAAATCAACACAACGAGTGATGGAAATGTACAACTATCACTGCTCAGCCATCCTGTGTTCATCAGACCAGTCAATTTTGCATTTTTGAGCATGTCAAATTTCATATGGTAAATGCACATTGAAACATATTGCAAATGCGCGCGCACTTGCAATATGATTCTATAGTGTAAAAACATCACCTAATGGACATGATGAAATCAACACAACGAGTGATGGAAATGTACAACTATCACTGCTCGGCCATCCTGTGTCCATCAGACCAGTCAATTTTGCATTTTTGAGCATGTCAAATTTCATATGGTAAATGCACATTGAAACATATTGCAAATGCGCGCGCACTTGCAATATGATTCTATAGTGTAAAAACATCACCTAATGGACATGATGAAATCAACACAACGAGTGATGGAAATGTACAACTATCACTGCTCGGCCATCCTGTGTCCATCAGACCAGTCAATTTTGCATTTTTGAGCATGTCAAATTTCATATGGTAAATGCACATTGAAACATATTGCAAATGCGCGCGCACTTGCAATATGATTCTATAGTGTAAAAACATCACCTAATGGACATGATGAAATCAACACAACGAGTGATGGAAATGTACAACTATCACTGCCCGGCCATCCTGTGTTCCCATAGCGAGCATTAATATCAGAATGACCGGTAAATGCATTTACAACCATATTTTTATTTTTGGGTTACCAGTTGCACAACAATGCACGTGCATTTGCAATATGATTCTATAGTGAAAAAACATCACCTAATGGACATGATGAAATCAACACAACAAGTGATGGAAATGTACAACTATCACTGCTCGGCCATCCTGTGTCCATCAGACCAGTCAATTTTGCATTTTTGAGCATGTCAAATTTCATATGGTAAATGCACATTGAAACATATTGCAAATGCGCGCGCACTTGCAATATGATTCTATAGTGTAAAAACATCACCTAATGGACATGATGAAATCAACACAACGAGTGATGGAAATGTACAACTATCACTGCCCGGCCATCCTGTGTTCCCATAGCGAGCATTAATATCAGAATGACCGGTAAATGCATTTACAACCATATTTTTATTTTTGGGTTACCAGTTGCACAACAATGCACGTGCATTTGCAATATGATTCTATAGTGAAAAAACATCACCTAATGGACATGATGAAATCAACACAACGAGTGATGGAAATGTACAACTATCACTGCTCGGCCATCCTGTGTCCATCAGACCAGTCAATTTTGCATTTTTGAGTATGTCAAATTTCATATGGTAAATGCACATTGAAACATATTGCAAATGCGCGCGCACTTGCAATATGATTCTATAGTGAAAAAACATCACCTAATGGACATGATGAAATCAACACAACGAGTGATGGAAATGTACAACTATCACTGCTCGGCCATCCTGTGTCCATCAGACCAGTCAATTTTGCATTTTTGAGCATGTCAAATTTCATATGGTAAATGCACATTGAAACATATTGCAAATGCGCGCGCACTTGCAATATGATTCTATAGTGTAAAAACATCACCTAATGGACATGATGAAATCAACACAACGAGTGATGGAAATGTACAACTATCACTGCCCGGCCATCCTGTGTTCCCATAGCGAGCATTAATATCAGAATGACCGGTAAATGCATTTACAACCATATTTTTATTTTTGGGTTACCAGTTGCACAACAATGCACGTGCATTTGCAATATGATTCTATAGTGTAAAAACATCACCTAACGGAGATGATGAAATCAACACAACGAGTGATGGAAATGTACAACTATCACTGCTCGGCCATCCTGTGTTCATCAGACCAGTCAATTTTGCATTTTTGAGCAAGGTCAAATTTCATATGGTAAATGCACATTGAAACATATTGCAAATGCACGTGCACTTGCAATATGATTATATAGTGAAAAAACATCACAAAATGGACATGATGAAGTCAACACAACGAGTGATGGAAAGGAACAACTATCACTGCCCGGCCATCCCGAGTTCATCAGGCCAGTCAATTTTGCATTTCTGCAGGATTTTTGAGCATGTCAAATTTCTTACGTCATTTGGCCCACAAAAAAATCCTTATGCACAATTTAAAAAAATATATAAAAAAATATGATAATAAAATTGGACAAAAGTATATTCATACAGTTCTTACACATGTGTAATTGACAAAAAAATTGAAAGAATTTCAAAAAACGGTCCAGAAAGCACTTTTTAAGGGTGTGTGAAGTTTTTACAAAATTTTGACATTTTTGACTTTTGACTTTTGACTTCCTATGAAATCATATTGGAATTGGACAAAACATATTCCTTATGCGCATGTAAAAAAAAAAAATATATATGATAATAAAATTGGACAAAAGTATATTCATACAGTTCTTACACATGTGTAATTGACAAAAAATCGAAAGAATTTCGAAAACGGTCCAGAAAGCACTTTTTTATGGGTGTGTGAAGTTTTTACAAAATTTTGACATTTTTGACTTTTGACTTTGACTTCCTATGAAATCATATTGGAATTGGACAAAACATATTCCTTATGCGCATGTAAAAAAAAAAAAAAAAAAAAAATTATGATAATAAAATTGGACAAAAGTATATTCATACAGTTCTTACACATGTGTAATTGACAAAAAATCGAAAGAATTTCGAAAAACGGTCCAGAAAGCACTTTTTTATGGGTGTGTGAAGTTTTTTACAAAATTTTGACATTTTTGACTTTTGACTTTTGACTTCCTATGAAATCATATTGGAATTGGACAAAACATATTCCTTATGCGCATATAAAAAAATTTAAAAAATTATGATAATAAAATTGGACAAAAGTATATTCATACAGTTCTTACACATGTGTAATTGACAAAAAAATCGAAAGAATTTCGAAAAACGGTCCAGAAAGCACTTTTTTAAGGGGTGATAAGTTTTTGAAAAAAATTTCATTTTTTCAAAATTTTACTTTTGGACATTAATTTGGGTTACATATCCAATATGAACAACCCCGGTGGAGCGCATTTGCCCCCTGTTGAATTTTTAAAGTGTTACAACTGGCAATTACCATATGGCATTTGCAATACACTTTGGATGAATCAACGCCGAATTGGGTGGTATTGGCCAATGTGTATATGGTTTGTCCGATGCCAATGACATGCCATTCATTTTTGTCCAATACAGGGGGGTATTCCCTTACATACATTTAGTGAGTTCCTCCAGATCTTGCCATCTCTAGCTGGGGGAACTTGGAAGGGTCAAAAAACCTATGGTCCTACATTTTTAAAAAGAAACCAAACATTTCTCAGCAATGTGGAATTCAGTGATTTACCGTTACTTGATTTGTATTAATAAACAAACTAGGCACATTCATACAAATGGTTCATTGGATCAGTCTAAAACGTTGCACATACACTGATGCTATAAAGTGGCCAAAATCTAAATTGCGCCTGGTCTGGAATAATACATTATGGCCTTTGTCTTGCATTTTCAAAGATGATGGTACAAAAAATAATACAAAAGAACGGTTGTTTTTTTCTTTGTACAATTGGCCCAGCGTTGTCCTGGTTTGGATGGTGTAGGCTGTCATTGTAAATAAGAATTTGTTCTTAACTGAATGGTTCAGTTAAAATTAAGCAATTTAAAATAAATCTAAACCTAAGAAATTTACAGAGCAAAGCAGTTAACACCTAACAACTGCTCCCTGGATGGTAAAAATTCATATTCATTATTCCCCATGTTGCTCCACCTTCGCCCTCTGGAGGAGCCAGGTGGGGCCACAGAGCAGGTAGGTGCAAATTCTTCTCCACTGACGTCAATGCTACAATGTGGTACTGTACCTCAGTTACACTGAATGCAAATCTAGAGGAACTTGTTATATATGTTCTGTGGGTGTTATGATTGGAGTGATCTGTGTGCCAGCTTCCACTGCCAACAAGGAACACAAGTGCTTTACACATGTAAATATTTTTTATCATAGCAAGCTGTCAAAAGGTTCCTGAAATATATCTTAGACTTTAACAGTTGGTATTTTATTTTTTACATTTTTATTCATCATGTTTTGACCTCCAGGCTCCTCCATCTTCTCCTGCCAACTCTGTCAGTCCACCAGACCCCACAATGCAGCCTCCACACCACTGCAGTAACCCCCCATTTACCCTTTCACACACAACAACCCTCCGTTTCCCCTGTCACACACAACAACCCTCAGTTTCCCCTGTCACACACAACAACCCTCCGTTTCCCCTGTTACACACAACAATTCTCCATTTCCCCTGTCACACACAACAACCCTCCATTCCCCCTCTCACACACAACAACCCTCCATTTCCCCTGTCACACACAACAACCCTCCGTTTCCCCTGTCACACACAACAACCCTCCGTTTCCCCTGTCACACAGAATAACCCTCCATTTACCCTCTCACACAACAACCCCCCATTTACCCTTTCACACACAACAACCCTCCGTTTCCCCTGTCACACACAACAACCCTCCATTTCCCCTGTCACACACAACAACCCTCCGTTTCCCCTGTCACACACAACAACCCTCCATTTCACCTGTTACACAAAACAACCCTCCATTTCCCCTGTCACACACAACAACCCTCCATTTCCCCTGTCACACACAACAACCCTCCATTTCCCCTGTCACACACAACAACCCTCCGTTTCCCCTGTCACACACAACAACCCTCCGTTTCCCCTGTCACACACAATAACCCTCTATTTACCCTCTCACACAACAACCCCCCATTTACCCTTTCACACACAACAACCCTCCGTTTCCCCTGTCACACACAACAACCCTCAGTTTCCCCTGTCACACACAACAACCCTCCGTTTCCCCTGTTACACACAACAATTCTCCATTTCCCCTGTCACACACAACAACCCTCCATTCCCCCTCTCACACGCAACAACCCTCCATTTCCCGTTTCACACACAACAACCCTCCATTTCTCCTTTCACACACAACAACCCTCCATTTCACCTGTTACACAAAACAACCCTCCATTTCCCCTGTCACACACAACAACCCTCCATTTCCCCTGTCACACACAACAACCCTCCGTTTCCCCTGTCACACACAACAACCCTCCGTTTCCCCTGTCACACACAACAACCCTCCGTTTCCCCTGTCACACACAACAACCCTCCGTTTCCCCTGTTACACACAACAACCCTCCATTTACCCTGTTAAACACAATAACCCTCCATTTACCCTCTCACACAACAACCCCCCATTTACCCTTTCACACACAACAACCCTCCGTTTCCCCTGTCACACACAACAACCCTCCGTTTCCCCTGTCACACACAACAACCCTCCGTTTCCCCTGTCACACACAACAACCCTCCGTTTCCCCTGTTACACACAACCCTCCATTTACCCTGTTAAACACAATAACCCTCCATTTACCCTCTCACACAACAACCCCCCATTTACCCTTTCACACACAACAACCCTCCATTTCCCCTCACACACAACAATCCTCCGTTTCACCTCACACACAACAATCCTCCGTTTCACCTCACACACAACAACCCTCCGTTTCCCCTCTCACACACAACAATCCACCACTTTCCCTGTCACACACAACAACCCTCCATTTCCCCTGTCACACGCAACCCTCCATTTCCCCTGTCACACACAACAATCCACCACTTTCCCTGTCACACACAACAACCCTCCATTTCCCCTGTCACACGCAACCCTCCATTTCCCCTGTTACACACAACCCTCCATTTCTTATGTCACACACAACAACCCTCCATTTCCCCTGTCACACACAACAACCCTCCATTTCCCCTGTTGCACAAAACAACCCTCCATTTCCCCTGTCACAAGGGGAGATATGGCTGATTTGAAATTAAATCATTAACCCCGTTAGGTCAACCCTGTCACTTTAATTGTCACCACTGTAGATTTATTTTTATTTTTATTGTGCCATTTATGATAGAATGTTAAAATACACTACCCCAAAGACACTTTTATATTTCACAGTGCTGTGGAAATCAGAAATGAAAACAAATATTTTTATTTGATTCATTCATTGAATTCATTTAAACATTCATATACAAATACAATATTTTAAAAATCATTTTCATTATCCCCCATGCAGCCGGAAATGTATTTACCTGAGAGTCAGCAGGAAATCCATCTAAATCTTTCAGGTCAAAATGAACACCACCCGTAATGTTTCCACCGCAGTGATGAGCGTGGGATATGGGCCGAAAATGTAATTAGGAGTACAGTGACATCTTCCATTCCTGGGATGAGTTTTCGGCCCATATCTCATGCTCATCACTGCGGTGGAAACATTATGGGTGGTGTTCATTTTGACCTGAAAGATTTAGATGTTTTAACTGCTGAATCTCAGGTCAAAACCACTCTGGCTATCTCCCATGTTGCTCCACCTCTGCTTCCTCTCCTTGTGCTATGACTTTGTTGTGGTGGAGAGGTTTTCGTGCCTCCTAGACCCTGAGAGCTTAGGCTCCTGGCAGGTTTTACCATATTTGTTTCAGGTGAGGGGCCTGACAAACAGCACACAGCACAATGGCAAAAGAAACAATGGTCAACACCTTATTGAACACATTTTACATTAATAGGGCTGTTGCAGTGACCATATTACAGCCTAGTGGTTAGAGTGTTGGGATTGAATCCCCGAGCTGACAAGGTAAAAATCTGTCATTTTGCCCCTGAGCAAGGCAGTTAACCTACTGTTCCCCGGGGTTGGTTTAAAAACAGTCGACACATTCTGCCAAATGCATTCAGTTGTACAACTGACTAGGTATCCCCCTTTCCCAGTCATGAGTCATGATTGCAGTACAATTCCACATGACCATTGAGTCATGGTAATCTCCTCTTATGCACTCAGGACCTGCGTTGGTACTGTAGTATCCAACCCGCTTATGGCCTGGTACTCAGGGCTCTAATGTCCTTCTAACAACTCTGACATCAATACATTCGAAAACCACATCACACATATCATCAAAACAGTATTGTGCTTTTACAACTCACCTCAATTGTGATTGATCAATTTGAAGAATTAGTTCAACAACAGGTTGAAACTGAGTGGAAAACATGGTCTTTGTGTATGTTATTTCAAAGCCTAACAACGAAATGGACAGCACTTTGTACGGTGATGGTTCATTCAAACACCCACACACATAATGCAAATTATACATACACATAGGCCTATACAGTATATGAGCCCAAGCTTGAAAAAAAAACTATTCAAATAATGATTGTGTCATTCCTTATACAATACATAGCCTACCACATATTAAGCACTGCAGAAAAACATTTGAAAAAATAATTTCAGATGTCTTTAATTGGTCTAGCCTATAATACAAAATGTAACAAATTCTTGTAATCACCTGGATGGGCTGGTTACTGTCACACATACACAGGGAGTCAAGAAGGAGGTGCAGAAGGAGAGTTTAATAACAACAATGAAAAGGCAAATGAACAAAACAGGAGATGCATAATGAACATGAAAGCAAACCAATACTGCCTGATGACTGAGGCTACTGAGGGCTAAATGAAGGGAAAGTAATCAAGTTGATGACAAAGTCCAGGTGTGCGTAATAATGGGGAGCAGGTGTGCTTAATGATGGCTGCCAGGACCGGTGGTTAGTAGACTGGAGACATCGAGCACTGGAGAGGGGGAGCTGTGTAGTTACCTTATGCTACACTCCAGTGACGCCACTTTGGTTTTGGGTCCTCCCCCAGAATTTCCTTGGGCATCTAATGCTAATTTCCTGCATTTTTACACAATCCACTATTGGGTCTCTACTTAACACAAGAAGTAAGCAAAAATGCGCACAGTCAAGCTAGGTAAGAGATCATTATTAAATATGTTTAAGTGATTAATAAGACTGACTTAAATCAAAGGTAATTCAACAATAAATATTGTGTTGCACCAATGGCCTAACAAATGAACAACTTGAAAAAATACAAAGACTTTTGATTGTCTATATCAAATTTCAGCCAGACCAACCAGCTAGCCCGAGCCACCTGCATGCCTGATCCCCACCGGTCTAGTCAATACCTCAACTTTCTCAAAAACACAATTTCCTTCCCAGTTCACAGCTTCATTTGTTTCAGTCCCAAAGGGAAAATTTTCCTTCCTCACACTCAATTCTATCATAATCATAAATCAAACCGTCATCATTAATTTGTGCACATACGTGTGTATATGTCACGTTGTCAAGTCAGTCAAAGTAATATAAGGAAATGCATAGAAAAGAATGACCATAACCTTAATAGGGTTACTGTCATGTAACATGTTGTGACACAAAATACTAAAAGAAAAAAACACATACACCTCAAATATACATTAACACACAGAAACAGCAAATCCTCCATATAATGAATATCATATCATTAATATCATATCATTAATATCATATCAGTACTGCAGATCTCTTTTTACTTGCAGACAATATACTTGGGTCACCCCGTCCTGTCCCTAGGGGTCCACCACCCTGCAGCGCCACAACCCAACACACCTGACTCAGTTTTAGGATCTTAGTGAAACATATATTATTGGTTTTGGGTGTGTTAGGCCAAGGCCAGAGTTACAACCTACAGGACGGCAGACCCTCCGGTCCAGGACTGAGATGTTCAACAGCTATTGATTGCCTAAATAGGTATCTCCCCTGACGTGGGCATGTTTTCAATACAGACTCCTTAAGTCGTACTGAATTCCATATAAGGCATCTAGACCTCATGATAGTTGCCTTAATCTGGTAATAAATCAATCTACCAGGTCTTCCTCACATTTTTGTGTCATCAGTGTTATGTTCCCCAGTTTTTGTGTTGTAGTTTGTGTATTTGTGTGTGTGTTTCAGGAGATGGCTTCTGAATTCTCCCCAAGCAGCTGTTTGGTCAGCCCCATTGACGTTGGGAGCTGACCCCCCCAAGTTACAGCTGTATCCCATTAGACTCCTCAAGCTACATAAAAGCCAGTGTTCTGTTGTTGAGGAGAGAGAGGATTGGGAGAGGGATGCTGATGGCTGTGGGTTATTATGCTGTGTTGGTTGTTCTCAGAGGGAGATGATTAGTGTGTCCTGCATTGGTTGAGTGAGAGAGCTGATTGGTTATGTCTTTTGTGTGTCAATAGGACACAGTGTTTTGATTATTAAAATTGTTTGGAATATTCTGTTTCATTTGTTCCCAGGGGGAAGGGGAAGGCACCTAGGGAGTGCTTAGGCAAGAGGCCTGCGGGCATACATATACCCATAGTATATTCACTGTCTAGGCACACAAGGTAAGACCTGGGCGGACCACCCCTGTATTTTGGTTAGCGCACCAGGTGGTGCTAAGTTAGGTAAGTAGTGGGTCGGCAGGTAAGATAGGAGAGGGGGCTTTGATATTTACATTCTTAGCTTTGGTTCCGTCCAGCCCCTTTTCCCCATATTACCGTGTGAAGGAATAAAAACCTAGTAAACGGTCAATTCTCTGCCTTTTGTCATCCTTACTCACACCTACACCAAACATTTTATACCCATGCTTATCTGTCAGGTGCGCATGTAAAAGTAGTCCCTCCAGAAATTCTGGTTGAATTGTTTTGTTCCACCCGTGTTTTTGGGTTATCTGCCCTCTTGAGGCCTGGAGTTCTTTAAAGGGAGAGCTGCCATTGTGCTCATGTTTTGAGTGTTCTGTTTTTTGACGCAACAAACAGATATGTCACATTTCTGGTTCGTCCATAACTTGTTTCATGCTTGTAGGAGGGTGTGTTTTCAGGAATACCTTTCTCTAACTTTAAGTCACATGATTTCATGGAAAACCTTTCTTAAGTGAGGGTGTGTAATTCAAGTCCACGTATCCTTGGATGATTGTTAACAAGAGGCACACCCAGAATTGTTGAAATAACTATGCTTTGAATAAATCTGAACATACCAGTTCACGCCCTAAAAGATGACGTGGTTCAAATGTTGTCCATGAAGAGGTTGGCCTATTAGGATTCTATGCACAGGAATTCTGATGTACAATTGCAAACAACAGTAACTATAGTGCATTCGGAAAGTATTCAGACCCCACAACTTTTTCCACATTTTGTTACGTTACAGCCTTATTCTAAAATGTATTAAATTGTTTTTTTCCTCATCAATCTACACACAATACCCCATAATGACAATGCAAAAACAGGTTTTTAGAATGTTTTGCAAATGTGTATTAAAAATAAAAACTTAAATATTGCATTTACATAAGTATTCAAACCCTTTACTCAGTACTTTGTTGAAGCACCTTTGACAGTGATTACAGCCTCGAGTCTCCTTGGGTAGGATGCTACAAGCTTGGCACACCTGTTATTGGGGAGTTTCTCCCATTCTTCTCTGCAGTTCCTCTCAAGCTCTGTCCGGTTGGATGGGGAGCGTCGCTGCACATGTATTTTCAGGTCTCTCCAGAGATGTTTGATCAGGTTCAAGAATACTTGATACTTATTCAGGTCTGAATACTTTCTGAATGCACTGTATATACAGTATCGGTCAAAAGTTTGGACACACCTAGTCATTAAAGAGATTTTCTTTATTTTAGTGTTTACTACATTGTAGAATAATAGTGAAGACATCACTACTGTGAAATAACAAATTTGGAATCATGTAGTAACCAAAAAAGCATGAAACAAATAAAAATATATTTTATATTTGAGATTTTTCAAAGTAGCCACCGTTTGCCTTGATGACAGCTTTGCACACTCTTTCACTCTCTCAACCAGCTTCATAAGGTAATCACCTGGAATGCATTTCAGTCTTAATACTTGGCTGCAAATCCTTTGCAGTCTATGACTGCCTGAAGTATGTAACCCATAGACATCAGCAGATGCTGGGTTTCTTCCCTGATGATGCTCTGTCAGGCCTTTATTGCAGCTGTCTTCAGTTCCTGCTTGTTTTGTTTTCAGTTTTGCCTTCAGCAAGTGAAATGCATGCTCAATTGGATTCAGGTCAGGTGATTGCTTTGGCCATTGCAGAACATTCCACTTCTTTGTCTTAAAAAAGTATTGGGTTGCTTTTGCAATATGCTTCGGGTCATTGTCCATCTGCACTATGAAGCACCGTCCAATGGGTTTTGAAGCATTTGGCTGAATCTGAGCAGATAATATAGCCCTAAACCCTTCAGAATTCATCCTGCTGCTTTTGTCAGCAGTCGCATCATCAATAAATACAAGGGAACCAGTTCCATTGGTAGCCATACAAGCCTAAGCAATAACACTACCTCCACCATGCTTCACAGATGAGGTAGTATTCTTCGGATTATGAGCAGTTCCTTCCCTTCTCCATACTCTTCTCCTCCCATCATTCTGGTACAAGTTGATCTTTGTCTCATCTGTCCATAGGATGTTGTTCCAGAACTGTACAGGCTTTTTTAGATGAAATCTGGTCTTCCTGTTTTGAGGCTTACCAATTGTTTACATCTTGTGATAAACATGCTGGTGAAGTCATCTCTTAAAGGTTGACTTTGACACAGATAGGTCTAGAGTGTTCTTAATCTGGCCAACTGTTGTGAAGGGGGTTTTCTTCACCAGGGAAACAATTCTTCTGTCATCCACCACAGTTGTTTTCCGTGGTCTTCCGGGCCTTTTGGTGTTCCTGACCTCACCAGTGTGTTATTTCTTTTTAAGAATGTCGCAAATAGTTGATTTTTCCATACCTAATGTTTTTGCTGTGTCTCTGATGGGTTTGTTTAGATTTGTCAGCCTAATGATGGCTTGCTTCACTGGCAGTGACGGCTCTTCGGACTTCATATTGAGGGTTAACAGCAACAGATTCCAAATGCAAATGCCACACTTGTAATTCTATAATGCTGTAATTCCTACACCGTTCACCCAATTTGGATGTAAATACCCTCATGTATATTCATTATTTAATATTTATGGGCCTGACTGTAAATGCTTCACAGAGTTCAAGTAACACATCTCAACATCAACTGTTCAGAGGAGACTGTGTGAATCAGGCCTTCATGGTCGAATTGCTGCAAAGAAACTACTACTAAAGGACACCAAATAGTAGAAGAGACTTGCTTGGGCCAAGAAACAAGAGCAATGGACATTAAACTGGTGGAAATCTGTCCTTTGGTCTGATGAGTCCAAATATGAGATTTTTGGTTCCAACCGCCGTGTCTTTGTGAAAGGCAGAGTAGGTGAACGGATGATCTCCACATATGTAGTTCCCAGCCTGAATCATGGAGGAGGAGGTGTGATGGCATCTCAAATATAAAATATATTTTAATTTGTTAAACACTTTTTGGTTACTATATAATTCGGAAAGTATTCCATATGTGTTGGTTCATATTTCTGATGTCTTCACTGTTATTCTACAGTGTAGAAAATAATAAAAATGAAGAAAAACCTTTGAATGAGTAGATGTTCTAAAACCTATGACCGGTAGTGTATATAAATATTTTTTTTTACACATATTCAACCCCTTTTTTTGTTGCCTCAAAATGTTATTACGTTTGTATGGGTTATATTCAGACGAGTCCCGTGAGAGTCTCCCCTTTCCATATTAGTTTGCAGCTTGAAAGGTTTGGATGCTACAGACATAAGTTGGCACATCAGCATTACCAGCTTCAGACGAGTCCCATGAGGGTTGTAGAGGAAAACCATCGCACCAGTGCGTCAATCGACTCCAGGGGGTTAATTGGAAATGTACCCAATTATACATTTAATAAACATATCAATTAATGTATTACATTAAAATACCCTCTGCATAATGGCTGCCAGGCCTTTAACTCCTTGCCAGTAACAAGGGGATACACTGTCTGTCACCTCAAGGAGAACAACCCCCCCTATCTCAAACAGACGTTGTTGTGGCTGAGTGGTTAAGGTGACGGGCTAGAACTCCTTAGAGATCAACCAGTGCAAGTTTGAATCCTGCTGACAATGGTGTTGTGTTTTTTCAGCTCCAGGGATGATCAATGCCCTCTGCAGATGCTGTCTACCCCCTCTACCCCCCACCACCTCCATCATTATTGTTTTCACTATAGGCCTGTTACAGAGAAAAACTCTGTATTATTAAACACATAGCACAAATACCAGAGATTGGCTGACCTTCTATTCATCCAGAGAAGCCTCCAGTCATCCAGGTGAGAAATCTACAATCAGGTTTATCTTGTTTTCCCAATAACTTCTTAGGAGCTATTAGTCATGCATGCAGTTGAATTAAAGTGGTATCAAAGCCAGTGCCAAGCTCAGCTAAGCTAATGCCAAAGACAAGACGTTGAGAAGGGGAGAGAGAGTGGGAGAGAAGGGGGAGGAGAGAGGAGGAGAGAAGGGGAGAGAAGGGGGCGAGAGAGTGGTAGGAGAGAGGGGGAGAGAAGGGGGAGGAGAGAGTGGGAGGAGAGAGGGGGAGAGAAGGGGGAGGAAGAGAGGAGGAGAGAAGGGGGAGGAGAGAGGAGGAGAGAAGGGGGAGAAGGGGGAGAAGGGGGAGGAGAGAGGAGGAGAGAAGGGTAGAGAAGGGGGAGAAAGAGTGGGAGGAGAGAGGGGGGAGAAGGGGGAGGAGAGAGGAGGAGAGAAGGGGGAGAGAGAGGAGGAGAGATGGGGAGAGTGTGTGGGAGGAGAGAGGGGGAGAAGGGGGAGGAGAGAGGAGGAGAGAAGGGGGAGAGAGAGTGGGAGGAGAGAGGGGGAGAGAAGGGGGGAGGAGAGAGGAGGAGAGAAGGGGAGAGAAGGGGAGAGAGAGTGGGAGGAGAGAGGGGGAGAGAGTGGGAGGAGAGAGGGGGAGAGAGAGTGGGAGGAGAGAGGGGAGAGAGAGTGGGAGGAGAGAGGGGAGAGAGAGTGGGAGGAGAGAGGGGGAGAAGGGGGAGGAGAGAGGAGGAGAGAAGGGGGAGAGAGAGTGGGAGGAGAGAGGGGGAGAGAAGGGGGAGGAGAGAGGAGGAGAGAAGGGGAGAGAAGGGGGAGAGAGAGGGGAGGAGAGAGGGGGAGAGAGAGTGGGAGGAGAGAGGGGAGAGAGAGTGGGAGGAGAGAGGGGGAGAGAGAGTGGGAGGAGAGAGGGGGAGAGAGAGTGGGAGGAGAGAGGGGGAGAGAAGGGGGAGGAGAGAGGGGGAGAGAGAGTGGGAGGAGAGAGGGGGAGAGAGTGGAAGGAGAGAGGGGAGAGAGCTGGAGAGAAGGGGAGGCAAAAAATCCTCAATAAATCAAATTCCAGAAACAGGCATAACAAAATCACCAGCTAAATCAATTAATATAACAAATAAAAAATCACAAAAGCCAGTACGATAAGAAAACAAGTCATTGATATGCTCCCCGGAACTCATCATGAGGGGTTGCTGTGGCTTGTGTGTCTGCGTGCCCAAATCAATCCCCCCACATCGTGACAAAGAGAAAACAAATGTTGGAATGTACATTTCTTGCTATTATACACATTTTGCCATGCAGCAGAGAGATAATTTTGCTATTTTATAACTGATTTCATGCAATTCTACTTATTTTGCCATGGGGCAGAGAAATAAATGAACAGTTTTACACATCATTTTCTGTAATTCTACACATTTTTTCATAGATTGGAGGCAAGCAAATGTTTTGCAGGTTTTTTTTATATGATAACTGATGATCAATGTGCCCCACCCCAGTCGGTAATTTGACCATGCTTACTACAAATTTAGATTGCTGGCCGCTAGATTAATTTACCAATCTAAAAAATGTTTTGCTGACATGGGCTTATTGAGTGACTGCTGATGCACAACCAAATGTTATATTAAACCCTTATATTATTCTAACTCTCAGCATTAAGACCCCGACTGAGTTCCTAATATGTATATTTTTTAATTGGTCCGTGGGCCTACAAAATGTGCCTATCCCCGCCCTAAGCTTTCTAAACCACGAATGCATTCTCGCCTCAGGCTTGAGAAAGCAGAGATGCAAATGGTCCCCAACCCACTCAAGTGAGGTGCAGATGTTAGTTCAAATAGTAAAATGTGCAGGCTATTGATCTTCCCTAAAGGCCTTATCTTTCAAACCTAATAAACCTTGTCCTAATTATCCTCGAAACAGACTAACTTGAACCATTTCACTATATTACTTCAGTCACATATTAACATTCCATTATTAATTTAATCAATTTCAGTACCAATTAATTTCTTCTTCTTTTTCTCCTCTTTTAAAATCAATATCCATTGTTCATATCAATGTTCATTGTCCTCCATATTCTTAGTGTGAGTAGAACTTCTTCATGTGTGTGTGAGTGGATACAGATCTTCCAGGAAGCGCTCTCTACTACTAGAACGTCACAGAAAACTAAAGCTCACCATGCAGCCACGCCCAGTTTGTTCACCTGATAAATAACCAACACCAGTCCTTTTCCAATTCTCAGGGTGTGCAAGGTGGACCAATATGGAGGTAAGATTAGTAATTTTAACATTTTTTATTAATGTTTTCTAAACAGGTAAAGAAAAGTATGTTAACCTACATGTACAGTATATGTTAATTAAAATCATCTGTTAAAAATATAATGAATATCCTTTACTGTTGTGTGGCCCATTAGAAATAGTGATGTTAAAGACACTGCTTGTGTTTTTCATTATATGACAGTATGGGAAGATGAAAAAAACATGTGACTTTCTCTTCATCTTAGTTTAATGTGAAAACAAGGTTAATCTAAATCTCTTCTTTATTTCCCACAGAATAATGGATATGCAAAAGAGAAATTTGGCTTAACAGTAGACAAAGGTAAAATAAAGAAATATTCTGCTGGTGAGTTGAATGAATATTCTACTGTCAAAACCTTCTCAACCAATAAATGCTGTGAGTTAATAACGAAAATGATACCATCAGTTTTGGATACTTTAAAAACTGTAACTCTTTATCAAGAAATTGATTCTGACGAAATACACAGTTATACACATATAAATCAACTAAATACTACTAATAAAACAATTATAGTTTATATTTCAAATGTTGTTCTAAAGTTAGATTTTAAAAAGAACAGTACGGCTATATTTGAGATTTCGGAGATTTCTAACGGGATAGCAAAAGCAAAACTCATTGAACACGTAACTTTTAAGTCACTCCAAGTCCTGACCGAATATCTTAATTACAACTATTGTACGGACCCAAAAATTGAGCAGCCGAGGGTTGATAAATACATTCTTGAAGAAATTTGTCATTTAGCAATTTACCCCAATGGGAAAAATTCTTATTATGCTCAAATGCTGCACGTTTTAAAAAATGGATCAATTCACAGAAATGGAGAAAATCGTACATACATTGTAGCAGGACAGTTTATTTGTTTAATTGACAGGAGCGACCTGTATATTACACCTGTGTTCAGAATGAATCACTTTACTGAGGACGGCAACGTTATTAAAGTGACTGACATTAATATTCCCGAAAAAAACATGTCGTATCAGAAATTATGTAATAAGTTTTCCAAGTCACAAAACTTCAGAGAATCTCTCATTTACTTCATCAATGGAGATCAAGAAAACCTTTTTTATTGCATGCATAATAAATATCATGCAACTGCTTTAGTGGCGGTGTTAATCTCAGAGGTCATGAGAAATCCAATTATGTTGTTTAATAACATAATTGGAATTCAAATTAATACATTACATACATTTAGTGAGTTCCTCCAGATCTTGCCATCTCTAGCTGGGGGAACTTGGAAGGGTCAAAAAACCTATGGTCCTAAATTTTTAAAAAGAAACCAAAAATTTCTCAGCAATGTGGAATTCAGTGATTTACCGTTACTTGATTTGTATTAATAAACAAACTAGGCACATTCATACAAATGGTTCATTGGATCAGTCTAAAACGTTGCACATACACTGATGCTATAAAGTGGCCAAAATCTAAATTGCGCCTGGGCTGGAAAAATACATTATGGCCTTTGTCTTGCATTTTCAAAGATGATGGTACAAAAAATAATACAAAAGAACGGTTGTTTTTTTCTTTGTACAATTGGCCCAGCGTTGTCCTGGTTTGGATGGTGTAGGCTGTCATTGTAAATAAGAATTTGTTCTTAACTGAATGGTTCAGTTAAAATTAAGCAATTTAAAATAAATCTAAACCTAAGAAATTTACAGAGCAAAGCAGTTAACACCTAACAACTGCTCCCTGGATGGTAAAAATTCATATTCATTATTCCCCATGTTGCTCCACCTTCGCCCTCTGGAGGAGCCAGGTGGGGCCACAGAGCAGGTAGGTGCAAATTCTTCTCCACTGACGTCAATGCTACAATGTGGTACTGTACCTCAGTTACACTGAATGCAAATCTAGAGGAACTTGTTATATATGTTCTGTGGGTGTTATGATTGGAGTGATCTGTGTGCCAGCTTCCACTGCCAACAAGGAACACAAGTGCTTTACACATGCAAATATTTTTTATCATAGCAAGCTGTCAAAAGGTTCCTGAAATATATCTTAGACTTTAACAGTTGGTATTTTATTTTTTACATTTTTATTCATCATGTTTTGACCTCCAGGCTCCTCCATCTTCTCCTGCCAACTCTGTCAGTCCACCAGACCCCACAATGCAGCCTCCACACCACTGCAGTAACAGTCATATCTTCACGTCACAAAGCTTCAGTACTATCTGAATGTGTTGTAAGTCCTGTACAGCACTTGGTATACAGTACATCACTATTCAGACAATGTGTTCAGCTGCATTGCTAACCTAACCAACCCCCTCTGAATCTTCTCATTCAGGAAGTACCATCCAGCATCCTGTGGCAACCTCAATGTGAATCATGATCACCACCGACCCGGGCTCCACAGAGGTAGCCTTGGCTCTGCACACGTTCAAGGACACAAGATTTTGAAGGATCCCAGTGAGCAAAATGTACTTATTTTTAATCCTCTTAAGGATCTCTACAGATTGGTGTCCCACCCGCGGGATGGTTGAGCTAATGTGTGCTAATGCGATTAGCATGAGCTTGTAAGTAACAAGAACATTTCCCAGGACATAGACATATCTGATATTGGCAGAAAGCTTAAAATCTTGTTAATCTAACTGCACTGTCCAATCTACAGTAGCTATTACAGTGAAAGAATACCATGGTATTGTTTGAGGAGAGTGCACAATTATGAGCTTGAAAAGTTATTAATAATCCAATTTGGCACATTTGGGCAGTCTTGATAAAAAAAAAATGATATCAGAAATGCAATGTTTCATTGGATCAGTCTAAAACTTTGCACAAACACTGCTGCCATCTAGTGGCCAAAATCTAAATTGCGCCTGGGCAAGAATAATACATTATGGCCTTTCTCTTGCATTTCAAAGATGACAGTACAAAAAAAATACAACAAATATTGTTTTTTTCTTTCTTTGTATTATCTTTTACCAGATCTAATGTGTTATATTCTCCTATGTTAATTTCACATTTCCACAAACTTAAAAGTGTTTCCTTTCAAATGGTATCAGGAATATGCAGTTTAATTTTGGTATGTCATTTTAGGTGATTTTTTTTTTAAAGAGCTGATCCTTAAGCGATTTGAAACATCTTTTCAACCAAAAATATGTATTTTCATCATATTTTACTAACAGTAATGGCCTCCAGAGACCAGCACACAGATGACTCTCTGCACACCAGACCGCAGGGACCGATAAGATGTGATTAGATCTTCAGCAAGATGTGGACCTCGCCACATCATCTGAAGATAAAGAAAATAAAGGCCACAGAAGATAAAGGCTAATGGATCTGACAGAGATATTTTGTTTGTTTGATTTGATTGGATTTGTTTTGATTTGATGTAATATTCTACATTAAAAAAGAGACAAATATACAAAATAACTTATTGAACCAAACACAAAACTGTTTTTCTAATACATGGAATGATGTGATTGATTAGTCAAGGAGGTACAATACACACAACAAATATGAATACAAGGAAAAACTCCAGTCATTGAGTTAACCTCAATATGACCTTCAATGGGAAAGTGTAGTAAATCATCATTGATTTAGTGCTAGAGTGTATTCAGAATATGGTCATTCTGACATTCATTATAAAATGCCTCAGATAGGACCAAAAAAGTGTCTGGAGCTATCCGTCAGGGTATGAGTGACAACAGGTCCACATGTCAAAATGGGGGAAATCTTAGCAAATGGCTTAATGGTTATTCATGAGAATCAAGTGTGTGTGTGTGTGTGTGAGAGAGAGTGTGTGTTTGTGTGTGTGTGGATGTGGTGTTGCGGTGTGCATGCAGGCGTGTGTGCATGTGTGTTTTCCTGTGATATAATTGTTGTTTTCTTCATCCAGTGTCTTCCATGAAATCACCTCAGCATGTCACACCCTGTTTCCCCTAGAGTGCAGCGACAACATACCTTCACACAGAAAGAGAAAGAAAGAGAATGAGACAGAGAACTGGGAGAGAAAGGGGGAGAGAAGGGGTAGGATAGAGGACGAGAACAAATGATTACCCCAGTTGAAATATTTCATCAGCGATTCCTGGCTACATATCCTGTGTGTGTGTGTGTGTGTGTGTGTGTGTGTGTGTGTGTGTGTGTGTGTGTGTGTGTGTGTGTGTGTGTGAGAGAGAGTGTGCTGGAGGGGGGTGTAGTGTAACATAGCATATGCTACAGTTCATGATATGTGCATTAGTGCCGACTCTATAATTCAAACGCGGAGATGCAAAGCAGAAGCCATAACACTCAAACGTACACACAACACATGTACCTAAGGGTGACATAATATTTCCACAATACCAATCGTCAGCTTACAAAATCACCTACTATGCCTTTATATTAAGCTATTTTGAAGCCAAATAAATTTGATTTGAGAATGGACTGTTTCCACTGGCATAGAGTTACTGAAATGAATACAGGTGATACCTCACATATACCATACCAGAGACATAAATATATACTCTACACTGAGTATACAAAACTTTAAGGACACCGGTTCTTTCCATGACATAGACAGACCTAGTGAATCCAGGTGAAACCTATGATCCCTTATTGATGTCACTGGTGTAACATCCAGTTATTTAGATGGCTTATGTTTATAAGAACTGAGGTCGGGGCATTCGTATAGTTTAGTTTAACTTTACTCAGAAGTTTGTTGGCATTCCATAGTTCACATGGCATATCACTCCTGCCGTCTGGCTACTGTAAAACATGGAACTGGAATCCCACAGTATGAATACATTGACTTGATTGTGACATAATGTTCACTACATTACAGAGTGGAAGGGTAGCCTAGTGGTTAGAGTGTTGGACTAGTAACTGAAAGGTTGCAAGTTCAAATCCCCAAGCTGACAAAGTACAAATCTGTTGTTCTTCCCCTGAACAGTCAGTTAACCCACTGTTCCTATTCTTATTGAAAATAAGAATTTGTTCTTATAAAGGTTAAAAAAAAATTACATTCCCCCCTGATTTCACAATTAAGAAATTTAGGTTATCTCTACTGGTCAGTATAAATTTCATTTGGGATACAACACTAAGCTTTTTAACTACTTCACAGTCTTTAAACTCGATTAATTACATCTCTTCAATGAGATAACTTGGAGGTCTTCTATTAGTTCTCATAGTGTATCAAGGGTTGGGATCTGGATCAGGGTTTTGATCTGGTTGTTCAGCGTCCCGTGGACCAGTGTTCAGGTCGTCAACAGCTCGGTGTCGAAGTTGACAGGTATTGATGGTGGGAGCTTTTGAAGACGGATGAATTTCTGGTTACGTCCAGAGCGTGTCACTGTCATCACCGAACCTTTGATTCTCACAACTTTGTAAGGCATTAGGATTGTAGGGAATCATGAGTTTTCTTTTGACTTGCTGATTGCAGAGTACCGTGTCTCCTGAATTGAGTGTGGAGGGTTGTGCTAGGTTCTTGTAATCAGCAGTCTATTTCATGCGTTGCTTTGCACATTGATCAGTGTCACGAAGCTTGAGTAGTTCCGTGAGGGGTTGCGCGCCTCCGAAAACTGTACCGATTTTGTTTCCAAGGTTTTCCTTCAGAGTTTGTGGCTGTGACAGTTTTCTTGAGTGTTCTCATGAAGCGTTCTGCTTTGGCATTAGCTCTAGGCCAGTAAGGTGTTATCTTTCTATGTTTAAATCCTAGGTAGTGGCTGAAATCCAAGGTAGTGGCAAGGTGGTAGTGGCTGTCCATTGAAGGGAGGTCCATTGTCCATTTTTACAATCTCAGGTACTCCAAAGGAGGAGAAATCTTTGTCAAGCTTGGGAATGACAGAAGTGGCAAATGTGGACTTTACGATTTCAACTTCCAGATACCTTGAGTATTTGTTGACAGCTACAAGTAGGTAGTCACCTGATGGGAAAGGACCACAGAAATTGACTGATACTTCTAGCCATGGACCTTTTGGTAGTTTCGACATAGACAGTGGTTCCATATGATTTTCTACAGTGGCAGCTTGACATGGAATGCAGTGCTGAAGTGCTTTTTTCCACCATGTCATCTATGCCTGGAAACCACACCTTCTCTCTCAGTAGGTGTTTTGTTTTTACAATACCTAGATGTCCTTTGGAGAAAGATTGGCGTTTGCTTGTGCGTTGATTAGTTAGTTCATGTCTCATGCGAAAGAGTGCTTTTAATGTTTGGAAATCAGCTTCTTGTGTGTCACATGGTGAATCTTGCCAGGTTCCTGTGGACAATAGGCCCATCACCTTCTGTTGAGCTGAGTATCTTTGTTACTTCTTGCACCTCTTCTAGAGTCATCGCTTTGGGAACTGTGCTGTCAATGATAAAGTTCACATATTACTCTGCCATGCGAGAGGTTCTTTGTGGTGTTTCCCCTGCGATGGGATGTCTTGACATGTAGTCGGCAGGGTTGTCTTTATCGGCTATGTACTTAACAGTGTAGCTGTATGGTTTTAGTCTCAGTCTCCATTACTCAGGTCATTTTTTATATTTTACTGTGTTTTATTTCACCTTTATTTAACCAGGTAGGCTAGTTGAGAACAAGTTCTCATTTACAACTGCGACATGACCAAGATAAAGCATAGCAGTGTGAACAGACAACAGAGTTACACATGGAGTAAACAATTAACAAGTCAATAACACAGTAGAAAAAAAAGAGAAAAATATCTATATACATTGTGTGCAAAAGGCATGAGGAGGTAGGCGAATAATTACAATTTTGCAGATTAACACTGGAGTGATAAATGATCAGATGGTCATGTACAGGTAGAGATACTGGTGTGCAAAAGAGCAGAAAAGTAAATAAATATAAACAGTATGGGGATGAGGTAGGTAAATTGGGTGGGCTATTTACCAATGGACTATGTACAGCTGCAGCGATCGGTTAGCTGCTCAGATAGCAGATGTTTGAAGTTTGTGAGGGAGATAAAAGTCTCCAACTTCAGAGATTTTTGCAATGCGTTCCAGTCACAGGCAGCAGAGAACTGGAACGAAAGGCGGCCAAATTAGGTGTTGGCTTTAGGGATGATCAGTGAGATACACCTGCTGAAGCGCGTGCTACGGGTGGGTGTTGCCATCGTGACCAGTGAACTGAGTTAAGGCGGAGCTTTACCTAGCATGGACTTGTAGATGACCTGGAGCCAGTGGGTTTGGCGACGAATATGTAGCGAGGGCCAGCCGACTAGAGCATACAGGTCGCAGTGGTGGGTGGTGTCAGGTGCTTTAGTAACAAAACAGATGGCACTGTGATAAACTGCATCCAGTTTGCTGAGTAGAGTATTGGAAGCTATTTTGTAGATGACTTCGCTGAAGTCGAGGATCGGTAGGATAGTCAGTTTTACTAGGGTAAGTTTAACGGCGTGAGTGAAGGACGCTTTGTTGCGGAATAGAAAGCCGACTCTAGATTTGATTTTAGATTGGAGATGTTTGATATGAGTCTGGAAGGAGAGTTTACAGTCTATCCAGACACCTAGGTGCTTATAGATGTCCACATATTCTAGGTCGGAACTATCCAGGGTGGTGATGCTGGTCGGGCGTGCGGGTGCAGGCAGCGAACGGTTGAAAAGCATGCATTTGGTTTTACTAGCGTTTAAGAGCAGTTGGAGCCCACGGAAGGAGTGTTGTATGGCATAGAAGCTTGTTTGGAGGTTAGATAGCACAGTGTCCAAGGAAGAGCCAGAAGTATACAGAATGGTGTCGTCTGCGTAGAGGTGGATCAGGGAATTGCCCGCAGCAAGAGCAACATCATTGATATATACAGAGAAAACAGTCGGCCCGAGAACTGAACCCTGTGGCACCCCCATAGAGACTGCCAGAGGACCGGACAACATGCCCTCCAATTTGACACACTGAACTCTGTCTGCAAAGTAGTTGGTGAACCAGGCAAGGCGGTCATTAGAAAAACCGAGGCTACTGAGTCTGCCGATAAGAATATGGTGATTGTCGAAAGCCTTGGCCAGGTCGATGAAGACGGCTGCACAGTACTGTCTTTTATCGATGGCGGTTATGATATTGTTTAGTACCTTGAGCGTGGCTGAGGTGCACCCGTGACCGGCTCGGAAACAAGATTGCACAGCGGAGAAGGTACGGTGGGATTCGAGATGGACAGTAATCTGTTAATTGACTTGGCTTTCGAAGACCTTAGATAGGCAGGGCAGGATGGATATAGGTCTGTAACAGTTTGGGTCCAGGGTGTCTCCCCTTTTGAAGAGGGGGATGACTGTGGCAGCTTTCCAATCCTTGCGGATCTCAGATGATATGAAAGACAGGTTGAACAGGCTGGTAATAGGGGTTGCGACAATGGCGGTGGATAGTTTCAGAAATAGGTGGTCGATGGATAGAAACCATCCTCTGCTAAGCAGTTTCTTTTTAGATTTTAAGTGCAAACAAAACATGTTAAAAATGTGTCGTTTCATGGGCATGTCTCAGTTCCATTATACATTTTTTTGACCTCTTCCAACAGATCGTATTGGTCATACTGTTTACACAGTACTCGGGTGGCCTAAGACACTGGCCTCCTAAGCCATGGATTATGAGTTCTAGTCTTTTCTTAAGTGGCTGAGAGCAGAGTGGCGCAGCGGAAGCATGCTGGGCCCATAACCCAGAGGTCTATGGATCGAAACCATCCTCTGCTAAACAGTTTGTTTTTAAAAATGAAACGCAAACAGAAATGAGAAAGCTAAATTTCATTTGCGTCTCTCATTGCTATCCGGTACACATTGTTTTTACTGCTTCTATCAGTTCGTACTGTTTGTAGAAGGTAAACAGTGTGGCAGTGGTCTAATGGATAAGACACTGTCCTCCTATGCCAGGTATTGTGGGTTCAAGTCCCATCTGGGGTGGATGGAAGCAGAGTGGCGCAGAGGAAGCGCGCTGGGCCCATAACCCAGAGGTCGATGGATAGAAACCATCCTCTGCTAAACAGTTTCTATTTAGATTTTAAGTGCAAACAAAACATTTAAAAAATGTGTCGTTTCATGGGCATGTCTCAGTTCCATTATACATTTTTTGACCTCTTCCAACAGTTCGTATTGGTCATACTGTTTACACAGTACCCCAGTGGCCAAAGACACTGGCCTCCTAAGCCATGGAGTGTGAGTTGTAGTCTTTTCGTAAGTGGCTGAGAGCAGAGTGGGGCAGCGGAAGCGTGCTGGGCCCATAACCCAGAGGTCGATGGATCGAAACCGTCCTCTGCTAAACAGTTTCTTTTTAAAAATGAAACGCAAACAGAAATGAGAAAGCTAAATTTCATTTGCGTCTCTCAGTGCTATCCAGTACACATTGTTTTTCCTGCTTCTATCAGTTCGTACTGTTTGCAGAAGGTAAACGGTGCCCCAGTGGCCTAATGGATAAGGCACTGGCCTCCTAAGCCAGTGATTGTGGGTTCAAGTCCCATCTGGGGTGGATGGACGCAGAGTGGCGCAGGGGAAGTGTGCTGGGCACATAACCCAGAGGTGAATGGATTGAAACCATCCTCTGCTAAACAGTTTCTTTTTAGATTTT